>NW_027101070.1:5000-25000 GCF_029633855.1 Hoplias malabaricus
GAGCAGCAACACTGTTTGCCAATGATTTATTGACACGTTTATTGACCAGTAACTGGCATTAGCCAATACTTGGGCTTACTTACACTGAGAGAAGTGCAGCCTGTTTTCTGCTCTGCTCTGCTCTGTTTGAGACCAAGACAAACATGGAAAACCACTGTTGAAAAAAGCCTCAGGAGAAATCCTAACTTATTGTAGAAAGATATTCAATGTAGTTTCAGACATTGTTTTTATTGGCCGATTCGTTTTAGCAGTTGCAGACGCTGGCATTTGGATTCCCACTGATCTGAGTGTGTGTTACGTCATGGTTGGAGTGTGTTAAAGTGCCCTGGGTGGTTATGTTTGTGTGTGTTGCTCTGAGGCTTTATCCTCCTCAGCCAAGCCTTTCAGAAAACAGAACCAGGCTTAATTAAGGCCATCATCAGCATTGCTAATTAGCCGTGCCCTGTCAAGGCTACGGTGCTAATCTACCAGCAAGCATTTGCTTTTTTGTGAGTGTGTGTGTGTTGTGTGTGTGCTCATCCTTGAAGTGGAAGGATAGAGAGGAAAGAGAGAGAGAGGACAAGGACAGTATACTGAGATGTTTGTATTTGAAGACACAACCTAAGCTGATGACTCTGGGGCTAGCCTGTCTTTCTCCAACACAGTTTTGTGCTGTTTTCTTTCTTTTTCTTGCTTAATCTGATCTCACGTTTGAGCATGAGAACGCTCACTCTGGAATCGACCTTGGGCTGGAGCACATCTGAGAGCTGGGACGTAGTGTGGCACACTGTTTGGTTAATTTGTAAAGCTGGGGAAAGCTAGCAAGAGGAAATAAATAAATCAATTAATAAAAAACCAAGTAGCTATGAAATTCTGCAATTTTATATCAAAAATACTGCAATTCTGCGATACTCATTGCTTTTCCGTTGCATAATACCGACTTTGCTTGGCTTTACACACTTTTTCGTCCATCGTACTTGGTTGGTTTTTCCACTACCACAGCTACCCAAAAAATAAGAATGAAGCTAATGACATCACAAAACAGCCTCTAACAGGGACTCCACACTTTGAAAATGTTGGAAATGCCACAGTTTATTTCCTACTTGATTCAAATGAGCGGGTTCTAAATATAGGTCAGGACAGCACGGTGGTGCAGCAGGTAGTGTCGCAGTCACACAGCTCCAGGGAACTGGAGGTTGTGGGTTCAATTCCCGCTCCGGGTGACTGTCTGTGAGGAGTGTGGTGTGTTCTCTCTGTGTCTGCGTGGGTTTCCTCCGTGTGACTGTCTGTGAGGAGTGTGGTGTGTTCTCCCTGTGTCTGCGTGGGTTTCATCCGTGTGACTGTCTGTGAGGAGTGTGGTGTGTTCTCCCTGTGTCTGTGTGGGTTTCCTCCGGGTGCTCCAGTTTCCTCCCACAGTCCAAAAACACATGTTGGTAGGTGGATTGGCGACTCAAAAGTGTCCGTAGGTGTGAGTGTGTGAGTGAATGTGTGTGTGTCTGTGTTGCCCTGTGAAGGACTGGCGCCCCCTCCAGGGTGTGTTCCCGCCTTGCGCCCAATGATTCCAGGTAGGCTCTGGACCCACCGTGACCCTGAACTGGATAAGGGTTACAGATAATGAATGAATGAATGAATGAATGAATATAGGTCCCAAATTTGCCTAAAAATTCAGAGTAAAGTTGAGTAGGTAACTAGTGTGAGTATGAAACTAGTATGAGACAAAGCCTAGCTTGGCTCTAACACACATAACCTGACAGCAACTTGTTTGTGTTTAAGTGGGTCATCATTCCAGTGTAAAATAGCAGAAATGTTTTGTGGGGGCTGTGTATATTCACAACACAGTTTTTACAAATCACAAATCACATTTTGTTTAGTGCCTTTGTTGGTTTTAGAAGCAGAAGTGAGCCCAAACTTTAGACTTGAAAGAAGCATGTACCTGCTAATTGTGCTAATTGTGCTAATAGTTGAAGATATTTCACTACAAATAAATTTAAATAAATTTACAACTCAGAATTCCAGAGAATTCTCCAGAATTGGGTTCTGAGTGGAGAGCTCTGCACACTTTAACGTTCTGAGAAGGTAAAATCACCTTCAGCAACCTTGTTGGCTAGCTTGTTGCTAGCTCGTCGCTAACGATATTTTTGCTCCATGTTTTTTCTCCACCTGGTCAACCAAAATAAAAAGTGAGATCTGAATCAAGGATAGTGAGAAGGTCAAAGGTTGTTCCTTTCATAGCCATAACCCACTCCAAAGGGGTATGTGTTTTTTGAAATAATGCTATTAGCTTAAAAAACTATGCTATCCTTACATCCTCTTTTCCTTGTTTCATTTCTGTTTCACTATAACATCTAAGACTACTCTTTTCCTCCCTCCCTCTCTTTTCGCTCTCACTGTCACACACTCACACACTCTGACACTCACTCACACACTCATATATCCAGCTAATGTATTTAGCCTCTGTGCTAAGCAGGTAGACTGTGACATGTGCCCTGTGCTCATCCCCTTAAATTGCTTTCATGCTTATCCAAAGGCATGTGTGTGTGTGTGTGTGTGTGTGTGTGTGTGTGTGTGTGTGTGTGTTTCCTCCAGACTCTGCCACTGTCATCAGCACTAAAGCGGCAGGCAGAAAATTAATGAATGGCTTGTGCTGATGGGAGTGCTTGGTGTGTGTGTGTGTGTGTGTGTGTGTGTGTGTGTGTGTGTGTTTTAGCGGTTCAGGAGCCCCCTGATGAAAGTGTCCTCTCCTTACT
Organism: Hoplias malabaricus; assembly: GCF_029633855.1. NCBI lineage: Eukaryota > Metazoa > Chordata > Actinopteri > Characiformes > Erythrinidae > Hoplias > Hoplias malabaricus. The sequence continues at coordinate 7,727 of NW_027101070.1, forward strand.
TTTCTCCTCCCTCTCTCTGCCTGGTTAAATGGAGTGTTGTGAGCTGGATGCTGGGCCACAGAGAAGAGTTCATTTAGCAGACTCTGACAGACAGAGGCCTGAGGGTCAGCTGGAGGTCATACACACACACACACACACACACACACACACACATGCATACACACACACTTTCATCTCCACTCTACAGACCTCACCAGCACACACTCTCTCTCTCTCTCTCTCTCTCTCTCTCTCTCTCTCTCTCTCTCTCTCTCTCTCTCTCTCTCTCTCTCTCTCTCTCTCTCTCTCTCTCTCTCTCTCTCTCTCTCTCTCTCTCTCTCTCTCTCTCTTTCTCTCTCTCTCTCTCTCTACCTCAGACGCACCTGAGGGCCTCCTCCCCTCCTGCATCTATCAATCTGTCCATTTTACATTTTCCTTCTCCAGCTCATTCACATGCGTCCATTTTTTTCCAGCCTTTTTCTATCTGTCAAACGAGTTAATGCACATGAAAAGACTGATGGGTGTACACACACACACACACACACTCACACACACACACCGTACCATACCTTTCTGTTATGCTTAGAGGGCTGCACTAATTTTTCATGCATTGGACACAAGAAATATAATTCATTTGCATTTAAAAATATGTGCGTGTGTGTGTGTGTGTGTGTGAGAATGAGAGTGAGAGAGGCAGAGAGAGAGAGAAATAAAGAGAGATTCTTGCATCTTATAAAAACAAAAATGAAAGTCAGTGAGGCAAAGCTATCTCTAAAAAGTGTTTTTTCGTGTTCTATTTTTGTTTAGTCTTTTTCCCTCATTCTGATTATTGGTGATATCGTTTATAATCAGAAAACGTCTGTAAAGTGCGAGTGAAACGCTGTTGTACCTCTTTGAACAGAGGGATTAAAAAAATAAGGGTATGTTCAAACTCTAGTCTCTAGTGTTCAACAGTAGACGCTTTTCTACACTTTATCCTTTGGTGGAGCAGTGGAACAGTGTTCTCCAGAGCAATTAAGCAGTATCCAATACATTTAGGATAATCAGGAAATCCAGAACTAATTATTCTTTATCAGTGTTTATTATTTAGGAGGATTATCAAATCACATTTGGCAGTTTCCAGAGGGAGGGGAAAAGCAGTGCTACAACAAAAACAGACCCTGAACAAGTGTTTGTGTTAGCTGGGGCACTTTATGCGAAATTGCATTTAAGGTGTGTTTGCTTCGGAAAGGCTTGTCATTGTCATAGTGCACAGGTCAGGTAGGTGACTTATATGACAATATGTAACAGACGACTGGGTTATACCTGGTGTATTCATTATCTGTAAGCGTTTCTCCAGTTCAGGGTCGTGGTGGGTCCAGAGCCTACCTGGAATCATTGGGCATCCAGAGGAAACACAGACACAGGGAGAACACACCACACTCCTCACAGACAGTCACTGGGAGGAAACCCACACAGACACAGAGAGAACACACCACACTCCTCACAGACAGTCACCCGGAGGAAACCCACGCAGACACTGGGAGAACACACCACACTCCTCACAGACAGTCACCCGGAGGAAACCCACACAGACACAGAGAGAACACACCACACTCCTCACAGACAGTCACCCGGAGGAAACCCACGCAGACACTGGGAGAACACACCACACTCCTCACAGACAGTCACCCGGAGCCAGACTCGAACCCACAACCTCCAGGTCCAGGTAAAATCAGACATTTAATATTTATTTTCAATAAATATTTTTTGTGACCGAAATTTCTCAAAAGTAAAAGATTCTGGACTGTGTTTAAACTAAAAAAGTCCTGGGTTGTAGTGTAACCCAGAAGACAGAGATGAGCCTTTTAAGTCTCCCAGGCCTGATGGGTGCTATAGTCTCCTTAAACGGTCTTAAGCAAGACGAAGGGACTTCAAAGCTGTGCGTGGAGGTGAGCTGAGGTCAGACCCCTGCTTCAATCCCCCCCTTCAGAGACGAAAGTGCCCAGGAAGTGACAAGAACATTATCTCGGAGCGCTATAATTCACAGTACGTCTAGGAGCCGGTGTGTTCCGGGCCGAGGCCTGGAGAGGAGCTGTCAGGCTCAGCGGGCGTAAATTTGATAGGAATCGGCAGACAGATTATGGATGTGGCATTTGGGGTCCTGGCAGCGTCTGGGGGCTGTCCTCAGCGTGCCACATCTCCCCGAGCCGAGCTGACTGACAACGCTAAAGGCCCGCCACGCTTTTCACCTGACACTCAAAAGTCCGTCTGGGGTCTGGATCACGTCTCACAACACACACACACACACGCTGCATATATACACTTTCTCACTGTCATTCCCTCCTGCTCGCCCTATCTGTCTGTCTTTGTAACACTCTCACAGTTGCAATCAAATATTTTATGTGACTGTGAAGTTTTAAGGGTAGACTTGTCTATAATAATAATTAGATAATAATATAATTCTTATCATTGTCATGCTTTTTAATGTAATTATATTGGTACACCTTCCTCAATCTCTCTCCCTCTGTTTCTCCTTGCATTTCTTCTCATTCTTTCTCCTCGTAGTGTCTCCATGTTCCTCCTCCTGCTTGCAATCCCATGCGAGATCCTCAAAGCATGGCCAATGCATTAGAGCCAAACTTTCCTCTGCTTCTGTGAAATGGTGTGATAGTCACACACACACAAACCCACACACACACACACACACAAAGACACACACGCATACGCTGCACCTATATTATAACAAATCCATATCTACTTAAGAACACTCACTTAGCACAGTTAGTAAGCTGATTCTGAAGCGAGCAGCTGTGGCAGACGAGTGCTGCTTCTGCCCTCTTTTGCGTTTGTCTGGCTCGAGTTTGGAGGCGGCCGAGATACATGCCAGTATCTTGCACGAGCAGCTAAGCCAGATCAAAGAAACCACAGGAATTGATTAGTGTGCGCGGGGTCTTTGAGGAGAGAGGGAGCATGCGAGTGTGTGTCGGGGCCAGAATCACGAGGACTGGTGTAATGATGCATGTTTTGTGAATTGGATCAGTTTTGTGGGACTTTTTTGGTCCAGCTCCAGATTTGGGAGATTCTGAAATCCAAACTGTGAGCCAATGGCTCAAACTGTAGCGTTACTGTTAGAAATATATTAATAAAGCAGTTGTATATTTCATAGTTAGTGCTTAGTTATTGCCTCAGGTAGATAGTGAATGGATTGTCTGTACCTGCATGTCATTAATATTGTATGAATATCAAGAAATTAGTAGTTTACCACACTTCAGATCAAATGGCCAGTTTGCTAGGATTGTTATTTTTCTGTTACCCTGATAGGCACATTTGAAGAATGTTTATATGTACACAGAACAACCACTGGATTAAGAACCTACCGTGAATTTACACTCACTTCCCATTCTCTCAGCTTCACTGACCATAAAGCAGCACTAAAATAACAGATTGTATACCACCTGTTTCTCTGCATACTTTGTTCCCCATTCCCTCAGGTCCCTCACAGAGCAGGTGTTAATTGGGTGGCGGGTAATGTGTTTGTGTGTGTTGTGCTGGTCTGAGTGGATCAGACACAGCAGTGCTGCTGGAGTTTGTAAGTCCACTTACTGTCCAGGGTAGGTGTTTCTAATCCAGTGATCGTTCAGTGTATATGCAGGACTGAAGGGTATGTTTAAGTGCAGCAACAATGGAGCATGCGTTCCACCCAGAACCTGTAGCAGAACAAACCCCCTCCAGTGCCTGAAATTGAGATCTGCAAGCAATAGATACATTTTAAAAAGCTTTCAGAACAAATGTAGCATCAGGTACGCCTCAGTAACAAATCTTGCTGGAGAGTTTACAAAATATGCAGGCGGAGGGAGGCACTGTTGTATAAATGAGACATTTTAAACAGTCTCTTGTGTTTTTTAGCGAGGAACCCGTGGAAGACTGGCATACTGACAAGCTCGCAGTTAGAACTCTCAGGCCAGACATCGTTCCCTGTATTTCCAGCTCTGTTATTGACATTCTCCAGCTTTAGAGGGTGTTTTGGTTATTTCATTTGCTGACGGGCTAAAGGTTATGTGCGGGGGTCACTAGCTGATGTTTGCACTGGCCTTGCTTGTCCCTCTACGCCGCTGTGTTTGCCCAGCGAAAAATGAGCAGCAGCAGAGTGTGGAGCTAGGCCCTTTGGGGGCAGTAGGCATGGGAAAGTAAGGGCTGCAGAGGAAAAGGGGGAGGGCCAAATTTGTGTAACACTTCAGTCAGCATGGGCCCGGTCCACCAGTACTTAGCAAATCAAAGAAAAGGGGCCGAGTGTGAGCAGAAATCAATGGACGCGGAGAACAGTGCATTTATCAGCCGGACGCCGGGGCAGGGAGACGGTGGCGTCCTGCCGCGGGGAGCCTGCCCGACTGAACTTTACTAATTGTAGGAGGGGAGAAAGTCTAGGGGTGATAGATGGAGTGGAACCTCAATGTGATTGGGCCCTAATGGATGATATGGCTACACTTGCTGACTGCTGCCAGAGGCCTCAGTTATTGCTCAGTACACACACACACACACACACACACACACACACACACACACATACGTACACTGAGGCCTTAGAGTTAGTGCATGCACATACACACCCACCATGGTCTAGTGCTGAGTGATATATTGTCTGTAGTGGCAGTGGTGTCACATAGTGCTGCGCAGTATGGATGTAGTTTATATTATGTTTTCACAACGTTTTATCTCTATTTTTGTTCTTTACTCTATGGTATAATACTCCAGATACCCTCTGGCTTATTTTCAAGCTTTATGAATATTATTTTTTTTTCAAAATTCCTTCCAAAGTCTTACCAACACAGCTGCAGTCCAAACCTGACCAGAGACAATATTCTGTAAAAATTAGTCCCAGTCCAACTACAGCTGTAAACCATTTTCACAAGTCTCAGTCTGATGATGACTAGGCCAATAGAAGTGGTGTAAAATAACGTAGAATTAATCCATCCATCCATCCATTATCTGTAAGCGCTTATCCAATTCAGGGTCACAGTGGGTCCAGAGCCTACCTGGAATCACTGGGCGCAAGGCAGGAATACACCCTGGAGGGGGAGCCAGTTCTTCACAAGGCCACACACACACTCACACATTCACACCTAGGGACACTTTTGAGTCGCCGATCAACCTACCAACGTGTATTTTTGGACTGTGGGAGAACACACCACACTCCTCACGGACAGTCACCCGGAGGAAACCCACGTGGACACAGGGAGAACACACCACACTCCTCACAGACAGTCACCCAGAGGAAACCCACGTGGACACAGGGAGAACACACCACACTCCTCACAGACAGTCACCCGGAGGAAACCCATGTGGACACAGGGAGAACACACCACACTCCTCACAGACAGTCACCCGGAGGAAACCCACGCGGACACAGGGAGAACACACCAACTCCTCACAGACAGTCACCCGGAGGAAACCCACGCAGACACAGGGAGAACACACCAACTCCTCACAGACAGTCACCCGGAGGAAACCCACGCAGACACAGGGAGAACACACCAACTCCTCACAGACAGTCACCCGGAGCGGGAATTGAACCCACAACCTCCAGGACCCTGTTAGATTAACGTTCTTTCTAGTTAAGATAGTGGAGGGAAACTGGACCAATCACGGTTCAAGGATTTTATACCAAGTAATTTCAGAGCGTTTCTATTGGTCCAATATTGGCCGGTTTTCATTTTAAACTAAAAATGATCAACAATAATTGAGATACAGTACTCATCAGCTGTGAAAAGTATATTGAAAGTATATCCTCACTGTTAATACACACACAAACACAGAAGACCCATATTGTCCACTCATCTCCACGCAGTCGCTGGCTCTGTTCAGAATGCAGTGCTGTGCTGTGGAGCACACAGCTTTTTTGCTACTGCCTACACTTTTCTTCTCTCCTTTTTCTTCTGGATTACTTCCTTTTTTATTGTCTCTCTCTGTCTTTCTCTCTGTTTTTTTTTTCTATTACATCTATCTCATTATGGCTGTGCTGTTTCTGCAGGGACTGTAAATGAAGTGTTAATCTCTTCCCTCATCAATCCTGTGCCTCTGCAAGCCCCAGCCCACTCCCATGATTCTGATGACTGGCACTTTTGCTTGTTTTGCGCAAGAAAGTGTTTGGCTAAATTGAATTTTAATGGATCGCGCATTCCCAAGCAGGAGGCGCAATCCATTATTTGATGATTCCGACGCTACCGGCCGCTGCCTTTGATTTATGAAGTGAGAGACACAGGGTCAGAGGTCAAAGGGATGGGCCTGACAGTGCAGGCATGATATTTGGGGAAGGGAGAGGAGATGCATCAGGTGACACTCAAATCTGGCCTTAAATAAATACATAAATAAAGCCCATTTGTATTCAGTCTGTACCTGACCACAGCACAGCAACGATTCTGAGCACATCCCTACATTTTGAGCTGGAGCATGACCTAACTTTGAATAAACCAAACACCACCACCGTTTTACGCTCGCAATCGACGGAACGCAGGTTTCCCGTCTGTGTTTGTAGGGTGCTTGGACTCTCTCGAGCTTTTCATGTGCTGCTGGCGCTCTGATGTGTTGATGCTCTTGGTCTGAGTGGCCGAACAGCACGTCTCCAGTCTGAAAGTACCTCTTATCGTTCTCCCACAAAGGCCAAGCGTAACACTCGAGTTTGGACGCCTGATACGCCTAGAGTGAAATCTGATAAACTTTAGATTGTAAACACGCCAGCCGCTGATATTAAGAGCGCTACATTGTTTGGTAAATAACTGAAAGTTTGTTGCTGCGATAGACAGAGATTATATTTTGAAGTAGTGGTACCAGACGGACAAAAGGAATTACCGCGTGTGTTCAGTGACCCTGGAGCAATGTACTGTTTGCTAGCCATCTGATATTACATGCCATTTTGACTGATTAGAGTGCCTTGTGAATTTGACCCCTTGGCCCTTTGATTCATCAGTGTCAAGATTAGCTTGATACATGCTCTGGTATATTTAGGGCTGGACATGGTTTCAGATGTTTCTGTGTGTACTGACCTCTGCCTGGACAAATTAGGTTTTGGTAAATTCATTTTTCCTGGAAAAGCCACAGGGAGCTGACTTTGAACATTTTGACCAGAATCCATATCTGGTTTTCTTATCATCGTAATTGCCAGGGATGACAGAGACCCTTTGTTTTTAGAAAATGAGGAGTCACCAGTTTAGTTAGCAGCAGTGGTTTCCAAATGCTATGGACACATGACCACAAATAAAGCCCACCCATCATTGGACTGTGGAACTGTCCATCCAGTGTCTTTGGGATGGGTGTATGATCCTGAAGTAATTGTTCATTCATTCATTCATTATCTGTAAGCGCTTTTTAAATTCAGGGTCGCGGTGGGTCCAGAGCTTACCTGGAATCATTGAGCACAAGGTGGGAACACTCCCTGGAGGGGGTGCCAGTCCTTCACAGGGCAACACACACACTCACACCTACGGACATTTTTGAGTCGCCAATCCACCTACTAACGTGTATTTTCGGACTGTGGGAGGAAACCGGAGCACCCGGAGGAAACCTACGCAGACACAGAGAGAACACACCACACTCCTCACAGACAGTCACCCGGAGGAAACCCACACAGACACAGAGAGAACACACCACACTCCTCACAGACAGTCACCCGGAGGAAACCCACACAGACACAGGGAGAACACACCACACTCCTCACAGACAGTCACCTGGAGGAAACCCACGCAGACATAGGGAGAACACACCACACTCCTCACAGACAGTCACCCGGAGGAAACCCATGCAGACACAGAGAGAACACACCACACTCCTCACAGACAGTCACCCGGAGGAAACTGTCTTGATTGAACTTGATGTCAACCAGAGCACCCAGAGGAAACCCACGCAGACACAGAGAGAACACACCACACTCCTCACAGACAGTCACCCGGAGGAAACCCACACAGACACAGGGAGAACACACCACACTCCTCACAGACAATCACCTGGAGGAAACCCACGCAGACACAGAGAGAACACACCACACTCCTCACAGACAGTCACCCGGAGGAAACCCACACAGACACAGGGAGAACACACCACACTCCTCACAGACAATCACCTGGAGGAAACCCACGCAGACACAGGGAGAACACACCACACTCCTCACAGACAGTCACCCGGAGGAAACCCACACAGACACAGAGAGAACACACCACACTCCTCACAGACAGTCACCCGGAGGAAACTGTCTTGATTGAACTTGATGTCAACCAGAGCACCCAGAGGAAACCCACGCAGACACAGGAAGAACACACCACACTCCTCACAGACAGTCACCCAGAGGAAACCCACGCAGACACAGGGAGAACACACCACACTCCTCACAGACAGTCACCCGGAGGAAACCCACGCGGACACAGGGAGAACACACCACACTCCTCACAGACAGTCACCCGGAGGAAACCCACGCAGACACAGGGAGAACACACCACACTCCTCACAGACAGTCACCTGGAGCGGGAATCGAACCCACAACCTCCAGGTGCCTGGAGCTGTGTGACTGAAGTAATTATGCAACATTAATATGTGACCTCACAAATCCATATAAGTGTTCCTGAATGCAGTGTAAATTCTTCCCAAAAGAACAGAAGCTGTTACTGCAGCAAAAGGACGACAACTACCTATTAATCCCCTTCATTCCAGAAGAAACATTGGCTGAGTTGGAAGCGAAGTTTTTTATATATAGCGGTATATAGCAAACTTCTTGTTGTAAACAGTCAGTGTGGGTGGGGTGTATGTGGCCGGGATGGTGTTGAGAAGATGGGCATCTCCGGAGCCGGAGAACCGTTTCTCAAGCCGTCAAAACCTCCGCAGCTTCCTGGACGGAGATGAATTCCAGGTGTTATCATGTGTATCATTAGGGTTGATGTATTACCAGACTTTCCAGGTTCCAGTTTCGTGGATCCGACACTGCTCTAGTTTTGAAAAGTAGGAACTTTAGACCTCCTCAGCTACACCGTGTTTGTGTTAGTAACATTTATCTACCGCCACACTGTGTGAGTGTTATATCTGATAATTGATTTTGGACCAGCTCACATCAAAAACACAGTTTTGACATGTTATTTGTTTGGAGTAGGTTTGGAGAAATGAATCCGTAGAGGCGCATGCATTGATTTTTGTTGATGCAAAATCAAACAATGATGTTTTTTCAGGATTAACTACAAATTGAAGTATGCTGCCTTTACACATTTTTCTTTGTGCAGCATTCGAGGGCAAAATTACCTACTTTTGTTATTTCAGTAATGTCACAGTGGGGACCATGTTTTTGGTTCACTACCACAGATCTCTGTCACTCTGAAACTCGAGGGATTCACCTCACCCAGGTCTGGGCGGCATTGCCCTTAAGCGAGGGAGAGATTTGGACCCTGTGAGTGCAGTGTAGCCTTGTCCTTCAGTGAGGAGAGCACCTCTCAACCAGCAAAAGCCAAGCAAACAATCTGGAGAGATAACCAGAGGTGGGATGTGAACCTATTTTGCTCAGTCAGTAGAGCATCTGACATGGCAGACAGATTCCGTTCTGGCGAGGGCGTGGTTAGCTCTCGAGGTTATGTGTTTGAGGTCTCCAGAGGGTGAGGCACTCTCATGCAGCAGGTTGGTGTTTCCCTCACCAGAGGAGTCCCTTTTGAGATGCCTCAGAATCTAGGGGGCTGGGTCTGTGGTAGTGCAAGAAGACCAGTGGTCCCACTTTAACAGGTAAGGTTTAAATTGAGTCTATAAGAATAGTGCATGTAAATAATAGACTGGTTTCATATTAGGTGGCATTTCCCACTCCGGGTGACTGTCTGTGAGGAGTGTGGTGTGTACTCTGTGTCTGCGTGGGTTTCCTCTGGGTGACTCTTTGTGAGGATTGTGGTGTGTTCTCCCTGTGTCTGCGTGTGTTTCCTCCGGGTGACTGTCTGTGAGGAGTGTGGTGTGTTCTTTCTGTGTCTGTGTGGGTTTCCTCCGGGTGACTGTCTGTGAGGAGTGTGGTGTGTTCTCCCTGTGTCTGTGTGGGTTTCCTCCGGGTGACTGTCTGTGAGGAGTGTGGTGTGTTCTTTCTGTGTCTGTGTGGGTTTCCTCCGGGTGACTGTCTTTGAGGAGTGTGGTGTGTTCTCCCTGTGTCTGCGTGGGTTTCCTCTGGGTGACTGTCTATGAGGAGTGTGGTGTGTTCTCCCTGTGTCCGCATGGGTTTCCTCCGGGTGACTGTCTGTGAGGAGTGTGGTGTGTTCTCCCTGTGTCTGTGTGGGTTTCCTCCGGGTGACTGTCTGTGAGGAGTGTGGTGTGTTCTCTCTGTGTCTGTGTGGGTTTCCTCCGGGTGACTCTTTGTGAGGATTGTGGTGTGTTCTCCCTGTGTCTGTGTGGGTTTCCTCCGGGTGCTCCGGTTTCCTCCCACAGTCCAAAAACACACATTGGTAGGTGGATTGGCGACTCAAAAGTGTCCCTAGGTATGAGTGAATGTGTGAGTGTGTGTGTTACCCTCTGAAGGACTGGCGCCCCCTCCAGGGTGTATTCCTGCCTTGCGCCCAATAATTCCAGGTAGGCTCAGGACCCACCGCGACTCTGAACTGAAGAAGCGCTTACAAATAATGGATGGATGTAATCTCAATGTAGACTGCACAGCGATACCACTCCAAGAATCTACTCAAGATGTCCATCAAGAAAAATCTGCATAATCAATAGACGCAAAACTATGCCAGTTATAGTCCTAATGTTGATTTCAATTAATTGTCCATTCATTGCCCAGCCCTACTGTTTGTTTTTGAAAACATTCAAGAAGAAATTCTTCATTTGGAAGAACATAATATGTTCAACAACATATTAGTTATGTCCATGGGAAGCATTCATGTTTGATCAGAATGTCAAGATGTTTCCACCATGCTGTGGAACTCTGGGATATGTAGTTTTAATGACATTCAATGAGAAGCATCCATAGACTGCTATAAGCATTTGTACGTTTTCCAACTGAAGGTCTCATGGTTAGGACATTGATTTTTATTCTGCATCTATACCGACTTGTCCTTGACCGACTCATGCTCTGGCTCATGGTCGGACAGATCTGACCATCTGTCAGAGTTGACCATCTGTCTAATGGTCCAACCAGAAAGTTTCCATATGGTAAGAAAGTGTGTTTACTGCTCCAGTTGACGTTCACTTACAGTGAGAAATCAGTGGAGTTTGCTAAAATATAGCACTCTGCTTTTGAACATTTTTTCTTGAGTAAAGACTTTCATCGTTAGTTGCTTTTTCCACTGCTTTCTTGGTTGGTCAGGAAGTGAAGATCTAAGAGAGACAGCTCGACTCACTGCAAGTTTTATGGTCCCTGCGTTAAATCATTCATCAATTTGGATTCTGGCATATTTCCATACTGCCTAGCTGCCAGTGATCAGTCATTACTCATTCAAAGCACTCACGAACGTGGAATTTGACAGCCATCAGCTTGAAGAAATTAGGCTGTTTTTTCTTTTCTTTTGAAGCTGGGGAAATTGTCCTCAGTGCGATTCTCTGAAGGCCTCACAAAGGACTCTTTCTTGCTATGTGTGTGTACAGTAAAATCTTTAGTGTTGAGGGAGAGTCTTCACTGGGAGAGGCCTGAGAGTCCCATGCCCAGTCTGGCCATAAAGCCTCTAAGCCTTTTTTTTTTTTTTTCTTTCACCAGGGTTGGGAAATCATGTAGCAGTTAATGATCTTGCTTTGTTTGGAGCGCGGCTATAATTAACACGGTGACTCCGAGCCCACCTGTGCAGGTCACCCGCCTAGTGCCCAATTCGCCTGGCACTGAAGGTCTGGGCTAATTAAAGGATTCGCAGGCTCTGGACTGCTCAGAGCTAAAAGAGAGAGAGAGAGAGAGAGAGAGAGAGAGAGAGAGAGAGAGAGAGAGACCTTGAGTACATTTCAGCAGCACCACCACTGCTAACCGGAAGGAACTGGAGAACAGAAGGGGAGGATTAAGTGGAGAGAAAGAGCTGGGAAGAAAGAAAAGGAAGCAAAGAGTCGGGGAAAGGAGGGACACACTTGTCTGGAATGACAATAGGTTCTTTGTGATTAATTAATGACGGATGCTCTCTCGTGAATGGAATTTTTTCCTTGAACAGCTGGACATCTCGGGAAGCGTCAAAGCCGGGTACAGTCTGTAAAATAAAGCTGCCAAAAATGGGTTCTTTGGAGCAATAGAAGGATCTTTTTTTTCTTTTTTTTCTGCAGAGAATTGTGTGAAAACCCTTTTCAAATTCGAATTGGGAAATTTATGCTACAACCTTCACGTATTGTTCTATACTAAAGATTCTATACCTGTTTAAAGGATTGTACTTGAACCTCTCAGTGACCCCTGTTTTCAAAAGTGTAGGTCTCAGAGCTGCAAATTAACTTTTTTGTTAAACAGTGCCACCTTCTAATAATGAGTTTAATATAAAGTGCTGTACATTTCTCTCTATGCCTCAGCTTTACTGATTTGATTTTAAATCACTTTTATGTTCTTGCAGGCGATGGTCCAGGTTTGTTTCCCAGGTGGTGCCTTGGCTGTTTTGGAGGAATAAGTTATTGTCTCCACCCTCCCAATGTTGGCTCTGTGTGAGATCATGGGAGACAGTTGGGCAGATATTAGTGTGGTGTTAACCAAGCCTGAGTGGTAGCCTAGAAAATAGTGGCTTTTCCATCCTTCATTTTTTCTTCATTCATTTCAACGAGGTGAAAAAGTTAAAATATCATAATGTTTAAATGTGAAACAGAATAATGAATAAATAAATAAATGTTTAGACTGGGGGCGGCACGGTGGTGCAGCAGGTTAGTGTCGCAGTCACACAGCTCCAGGGACCTAGAGGTTGTGGGTTCGAGTCCCGCTCAAGTATGGTGTGTTCTCCCTGTGTATGTGTGGGTTTCCTTCGGGTGACTGTCTGTGAGGAGTGTGGTGTGTTCTCCCTGTGTCTGCGTGGGTTTCCTCTGGGTGACTGTCTGTGAGGAGTGTGGTGTGTTCTTCCAGTGTCTGCGTGGGTTTCCTCCGGGTGACTGTCTGTGAGGAGTGTGGTGTGTTCTCCCTGTGTCTGCGTGGGTTTCCTCCGGGTGACTGTCTGTGAGGAGTGTGGTGTGTTCTCCCTGTGTCTGTGTGGGTTTCCTCCGGGTGCTCCGGTTTTCTCCCACAGTCCAAAATCACACATTGGTAGGTGGATTGGTGACTCAAAAGTGTCCCTAGGTATGAGTGAATGTGTGAGTGTGTGTGTTGCCCTGTGAAGGACTGGTGCCCCCTCCAGGGTGTATTCCCACCTTATGCCCAATGATTCCAGGTAGGCTCTGGACCCATTGCGACCCTGAATTTAAAAAGCGCTTACAGATAATGAATGAATGAATGTTTCGACTGATCCATACCTACTGCGCAGGCAGCAGATTTTAACGGAACCCATCCCTTACCCTTACTACATCATCTAAAATTAATTCACAAAAGTGTAGTGGAATGAAACTCTGCAGAGACAACTCTGCAGATTCTAGTTCAGTTTACTGAGCGTAACATAATAATGAATTAATTAAACGGCAAAGAAGATGATGATGAACATTTGAAATATTTTTGCATGGAAACTTAGCTAATGATCTGTGTGTACATGCTTGGTAGAGTGCTTTAGTGTGTGTTTGTCTAATTCAAACAAACATATTACTCGGATCACACCTCTCTTTCTGCTGACATTTTAATACCATCATTTTAAATAGAAATATTTTAGCAGTTTATATCACACAGCCCTGGTCTGCAGAGCCAGCATTCCCGAAGAACACGTATCAGCAGGTAGCAGGTTTGTTTGGGTCCTTGGTGAATGGCAGGGAAAGAAACACTAACACTTATCAGCCAAGGCTTGAGACCTTCAGAGTCATAAAATATGCATCAACACTGTCTGCCTGCCTGCTATTACAATAGTTTTTGGCATTTATTAGTCAAGAAAAAGAAGGATTGAGCAGTTCACATTCAGCAAAGAGGAAAGCATTATATCTGTTAAAGACTGAGGGATGTTAAAGACCGCAGTGGTCTGGTTGGGGTGTGCGAGGTACAGTGTGTATTCATCTGGAATTTTAAACCGAAAAAGAAAACTGATTCTGGATCAGCCAGCTCTGAGATTACGGCAGTGTCAGACTAGAGCTATTCTGATCCTGAATGAGCATCTGTTAATGTCAGAAGTCACAAACACCTGGTGTTCAGACATGTTTATAACCGCTTCTGCTTTGTGTGCAGCCCAGGCTTCAATCACAAGGTCACACACAGTAGCAGTCAAAAGTTTGGACGGCTGTGACATGACATACAAAGCGGCTACAATAGGAAACGCTGGCTGTCTACTGATAGGACTGTTTAGATCCACCCTGCCTTGGCAGTTCACAGTTGATTGATTCAAATGTGGTTTGATTGAATGATTCACTTTTAAAAACGGGAACAGAATAACAGTTTTGACGTAACAGCTGTGTTTGGAAACTCATGCTGAGGTCTAGGTGGGCTGCATTTTCTAGCCCACAATCAAATGATTCGAGGCTGTTCCGGTGAAAAGAGCCTTCAAAAATATTTGAGAAATGCAGCCTACACTCCTGCATTTTTTGAGGATGCTATCAGAGTAGGTTTCAAGGCCGTCTGTCACCCATAATCCTTTGTGCATGTGTCTAGCCCAAAGAAAGAAATAAAAACAAATGAGGAGGTGTAGTTTGGATACAGGTTGTTTACGCAGCTCTTCAGATGGTGGTTCATTTTTGTTCAATCACATGACCGCTAATGTCTTGAACACCAAATGATGTTTCTGAGGCAGTGACAAAGCAGTGTTTAGCTTTTTTTTACCATCAACATGAACTTACTCGGTCAAAAAAAAATACCATAGATACCATAGAAACCTCCCTAGAATCTCCAAAATCCACCGAACATTTTGAGTAGTTACAGCACCATAGCCACACCTCGGTTTCTTATAGGCCTGGTTTCTTGGCGATGGTCTACGCCAAGTCTACGCAATCGGCCATCTTTAAAATCCCTTTTTCATCTGGGTTTAGTCTTAATCTGCTGATGATAAACCAGCGCATAGTCAGTAAAACATGCTCATCTGTGATCAGCTTTCTCAGAACCTTGCCCTTGGCTAAGCAGGCCAGACACGGCGATTGTAGATGCGACCAGACGCTGATTTACACTGAGGGCTATTAATCGAGCGCCGCGCAGCGTTCATTATCTGATTAGAGCAGAGCCCCGCCTCCTCTCCGTCCTGCCTTTGACAGCTAAAATTAACTCCGGCCCCAGCAAATGGAGCGTTATCTATTTCCGAACGGCAAATTAGGGAGGATCAGACATAGCCAGTGGTCTCGTCGGGTCAGAACTGACATGTCTGACTGCACGCGTGAAATTGAAGCCACGGAGAGCGCTTTATTCCCGTTAAGTGTATTTGTGGAGCCCGGGTGTATTTTGGGTCGCTCCTAATCATGGAGTTAATTGCTTTTTTTCTCTTGTCACCGTGGTCTTCAGGGGGGAAGGCAACCAAGTAATGCATTCTCCTTCAGAACTGTCCATCTGCGGATATGGGCCACATGGAGCTTGGCTCTACTCGTGCTCTATATTAGTTAATCAAATAAAGTTAATTAAAATACCTTTATTAAGTGTACAGTTGTGAGCTACTTCAGAGGCTGAGAACTTAACATCTTTAGTGATGCATTTATTAATAATAAAGCCACGCTGCGTCATAATTAAATATTAAAATAGCTGTGGAAAAACTATACATGTGTATTTTTATTTTTTATCAACAATGATTAAGCAATGGAAGTGTTCATTTAAAATTAATTAATAAATGTTATAAATAAAAGTTGGTGTGTTCTCCCTGTGTCTGTGTGGGTTTCCTCCTGGTGACTGTCTGTGAGGAGTGTGGTGTGTTCTCCCTGTGTCTGCGTGGGTTTCCTCCTGGTGACTGTCTGTGCGGAGTGTGGTGTGTTCTCCCTGTGTCTGCGTGGGTTTCCTCCGGGTGACTGTCTGTGAGGAGTGTGGTGTGTTCTCCCTGTGTCTGCGTGGGTTTCCTCCGGGTGCTCCGGTTTCCTCCCACAGTCCAAAAACACACGTTGGTAGGTGGATTGGCGACTCAAAAGTGTCCGTAGGTGTGAGTGTGTGAGTGAATGTGTGTGTGTGTCTGTGTTGCCCTGTGAAGGACTGGCGCCCCCTCCAGGTTGTATTCTTCCAGGTAGGCTCTGGACTCACCGCGACCCTGAATTGGGTAAGCGGTTACAGATAATGAATGAATGAATGTTATAAATGATATTTTAATGAGCTAATGATGTATAATGGACTGACAGACAATCAGCTACTTGTTTCTGTGTGTTTAATGCTGTAACTCTACACAGATCGACTCTCCTTAATTGGTCTTCTTAATGTTGTCGTTTTTATAGTTAGCCATTAGTAACTCAGAAGAACACAATACTTATAACAATGCCCTAATCAGAGCCTCCTCTGTCTCCTTCCACTCTTGACCCCACCCTGATCAGTTAGCTTAGCATTAGCAACATGTAAAGTAATCCCCAGCTGCTGCATGCTTATAGAACCTCATGCTGAGCTATGCATCGTCACCGAGTGACGCTCTCTATCTCTTGTGGGCCTGTGAATTCTCATCAGATCATTATCATTTTCAATATCTTCACAACAAGAAGAAATACGCAATTTCCAGCCAAAGCTGGTGGCGGAGTGAGGGCAACACTTTGTCCCCAGGACACAAAGCCGGCCCTTTTTGTTGTTCAATAAATGAGGTTTTGCCAAAGGGGCTGGTTGGCGAGATATTTATTGCAGATTTTTCCCCTCAACCGGCTTCATTTTTCCATTCAGTCTATGTTTTTGCTTTCCCCTGTAACTTGGTTAAAACCCTTTGAAGTATTGCTAGAATTAGATTCTTCCCTTATTTTGCTCAGGGGGCTTTCATTATCTTTTATTTATCGCAGGAAATGTGAACACCCAGGACAGTAGCAAATAATGGAAAAAATAGAATGCAATCATATAGGCGGTCAAATAAAGTTGGCAGATATTAGTATATATGGATTTCAGCACTGCAAAGATTTAATCATAATTATTCTGCTTTGACCTCTTTTCCCACAGTGTAACAGTGTAAATATAACTTTGTTGGTAGTTGAATTGTTTAGTTTTAAAAGCATAAAAAATACATATATTAAGCCGAGGTCTTCAAATCCAGACCTTGGATCCAGGTTCCAGTCCAGGATTTTAAAATGGCCGGCTGGTATGGTATAGCTATGACTGGCCAGGTGTGGTCTTACTGGCCGGCCTTTATACAATCCTGGCCTGGAACC
>NW_027101071.1:2500-40000 GCF_029633855.1 Hoplias malabaricus
GAACGTGAGCTGGGTTTAGACCGTCGTGAGACAGGTTAGCTTTACCCTACTGATGTTGACCGTTGCTCCGATAGTAATCCAGCCCAGTACGAGAGGAACCGCAGGTTCGGATACATGGTACTCGCGCTTGGCTGTGCAGCCACTGGTGCAAGGCTATCATCCGAGGGCTTACGACTGAACGCCTCTAAGTCGGAATCCCGCCTAGAAGGAGCGATACATCCGCGCCCAGCATCGGTGAGCTTGGTCTTGGATAGCCGGGGTGGGAGGTGCTTTCCTCCCCACCGCCGGTGACGAGAGCCGCATGACACTGGAACCGGACCGGGGCTAATGAACGCCTCGGTCCACCTCCCTCGTCAAAGCAAATGTCTCTTGATCCGGGTGTGAAATGACTCGTAAACGACCTGATTCGGAGTGCGGGTGTCGTAAGTGGCAGAGCGGGTGCATATACCGCGATCCATTGAAAGTCATCCCGTCCACTCAAACATTTGTCGGGGGGAAGGCGAAAGCAAACCCCCGGCCCTCCGGAGCGGTCCAGGTCTGGTTCTCTGGGGCGCGGGCCCCGGAGACTCCGTACACCGGTTAGAGGGAGCCGGTGGCGGGCATAGGGGAGGTGGGTACTCCCCTGTGAAATCCTGGATGACGGTTTTAGGTCTCGTAGTGGGCGAAAATCGGACTTAGTGCAATTTCCGAAACTCTGGTTCTCTGGGGGCGCGGGCCCCGAGAGTCCGTACACCGGTTAGAGGGAGCCGGTGGCGGGCATAGGGAGGCAGGTCGCTCCCTTGAATGGTCCTGGATGTCTGGACTTAGTGCAATTTCTGAAACTCTGGTTCTCTGGGGGCGCGGGCCCCGAGAGTCCGTACACCGGTTAGAGGGAGCCGGTGGCGGGCATAGGGAGGCAGGTCGCTCCCTTGAATGGTCCTGGATGTCTGGACTTAGTGCAATTTCTGAAACTCTGGTTCTCTGGGGGCGCGGGCCCCGAGAGTCCGTACACCGGTTAGAGGGAGCCGGTGGCGGGCATAGGGAGGCAGGTCGCTCCCTTGAATGGTCCTGGATGTCTGGACTTAGTGCAATTTCTGAAACTCTGGTTCTCTGGGGGCGCGGGCCCCGAGAGTCCGTACACCGGTTAGAGGGAGCCGGTGGCGGGCATAGGGAGGCAGGTCGCTCCCTTGAATGGTCCTGGATGTCTGGACTTAGTGCAATTTCTGAAACTCTGGTTCTCTGGGGGCGCGGGCCCCGAGAGTCCGTACACCGGTTAGAGGGAGCCGGTGGCGGGCATAGGGAGGCAGGTCGCTCCCTTGAATGGTCCTGGATGTCAGCAATTTCTTAAGAAGGGCGCCCTCTTGTGGTCCCATGGCCGAAGTACATGCTCCGAGCCCGGGTATGGCAGTG
Source organism: Hoplias malabaricus (assembly GCF_029633855.1). Classification (NCBI taxonomy): domain Eukaryota; kingdom Metazoa; phylum Chordata; class Actinopteri; order Characiformes; family Erythrinidae; genus Hoplias; species Hoplias malabaricus. The sequence goes on from NW_027101071.1 coordinate 3,890, forward strand.
GGCGGAATGAGACTTAGAGGAATGTTGACGGAGCCATGAGGGGCCCCCCCTGGAGGTCCCATGGCCGAGAAAAGTGCTCCGAGCCCGGGGTGATAGAGAACCGTGAACGCCGCGGTTAAAGACCTCGGGTATGGCAGTGGGCGGAATGAGACTTGAAGGAATATTGACGGAGCCAAGAGGGGCCTCCCCTGGAGGTCCCGTGGCCGAGAAAAGTGCCCCGAGCCCGGGGTGATAGAGAACCGTAAAGCGCGCGGGTTTGGGGCTCGGGTCTTCCAGTGGGCGGAGTGAGACTTAGAGAAATGATGACGGAGCCAAGAGGGGCTTCCCCTGGAGGTCCCATGGCCGAGAAAAGTGCTCCGAGCCCGGGGTGATAGAGAACCGTGAACGCCGCGGTTAAAGACCTCGGGTATCGCAGTGGGCGGAATGAGACTTAGAGGAATGTTGACGGAGCCATGAGGGGCCCCCCCTGGAGGTCCCATGGCCGAGAAAAGTGCCCCGAGCCCGGGGAGATAGAGAACCGTAAAGCGCGCGGGTTTGGGGCTCGGGTCTTCCAGTGGGCGGAGTGAGACTTAAAGGAATATTGACGGAGCCATGAAGGGCCCCCCCTGGAGGTCCCATGGCCGAGAAAAGTGCTCCGAGCCCGGGGAGATAGAGAACCGTAAAGCGCGCGGGTTTGGGGCTCGGGTCTTCCAGTGGGCGGAGTGAGACTTAGAGAAATGATGACGGAGCTAAGAGGGGCCCCCCCTGGAGGTCCCATGGCCGAGAGAAGTGCCCCGAGCCCGGGGAGATAGAGAACCGTAAAGCGCGCGGGTTTGGGGCTCGGGTCTTCCAGTGGGCGGAATGAGACTTAAAGGAATATTGACGGAGCCAAGAGGGGCCTCCCCTGGAGGTCCCGTGGCCGAGAAAAGTGCCCCGAGCCCGGGGAGATAGAGAACCGTAAAGCGCGCGGGTTTGGGGCTCGGGTCTTCCAGTGGGCGGAGTGAGACTTAAAGGAATATTGACGGAGCCATGAAGGGCCCCCCCTGGAGGTCCCATGGCCGAGAAAAGTGCTCCGAGCCCGGGGAGATAGAGAACCGTAAAGCGCGCGGGTTTGGGGCTCGGGTCTTCCAGTGGGCGGAGTGAGACTTAGAGAAATGATGACGGAGCTAAGAGGGGCCCCCCCTGGAGGTCCCATGGCCGAGAAAAGTGCCCCGAGCCCGGGGAGATAGAGAACCGTAAAGCGCGCGGGTTTGGGGCTCGGGTCTTCCAGTGGGCGGAGTGAGACTTAGAGAAATGATGACGGAGCTAAGAGGGGCCCCCTCTGGAGGTCCCATGGCCGAGAAAAGTGCTCCGAGCCCGGGGAGATAGAGAACCGCAATGCACGCGGGTTTGAGGCTCAGGTCTTCCAGTGGGCGCTCGTTCCAGCGGCGCGGGCTGGATGGTTTAGTCCGAGGAGGAGTGCTTAAGTGTGGGCCGGATAGGTTCGAGAGGTGCGCTGGGTTCCTGGAGGTCCAGCCCCGGAGGTTTGGAGCGGGCGATGGAGCTAGCGAGGCCGAGTCGGGTGAGCCTGGGCCGGGCATGGGCGTTGGCGGCGATGGGGGTCTTCTCCCCGGAGGTTTGGAGCGGGCGATGGAGCGAGCGAGGCCGAGTCGGGTGAGCCTGGGCCGGGCATGGGTGTTGGCAGCGACGGGGGTGTCTTCCCCGGAGGTAAGTACCGTGGGGGGCAAGCGTGAGATATTCCAGGCCGGGAAAAGTGAGCTAAATTCGGCAAAGCGTTGTTAAAAAGGGGGTTCGGTTGATTTTTTTGTTAAATCTAAACGAACAAAGGGTGCGAGGCGTGAAAATTGCATTCAGCCGTGATTTTTTGGCAAAGTGCTAACCCTAGTGGTCTCCCAGTGGGACGTTTTAAAGTAGGACTTAGAAAAATTTCTGACCCTCTTCGCCCTAGGTAGCAAGCCCAAAACGGAGCACCTCGGAGTGGTAAAAATTCAGAGGGCATGGGGGTTTCCAGTGCGGTGCCGTCAGGACATTAGGGTTCCTTTAGAAAAGACGAAAGTTTGGGTACACCGTATGTAACTATGACAAGCCCAAGGCTCTGGTTCGCCTGTGGGCATGAATATAGTGAGATTTCCGCGTTATCTCACTGGAGGTGACCCCGGAACGGTTCAAAACCTAAGTCGAGACTTCCATGGAACCCCGATGATGGGAGTTTGAAGCCCGAGGAGTGACGCCCTCTGGGCTAAGGTTGCTGGTAGGTTCGGCCCCCCTCTCTGGAGGTCTAAATGACTTCCATGGACCCCGGTGATGCGAATTTGATGCCCGAGGAGTGACTCACCTCTGGGCTAAGGGTGGTGGTATGCCCGGCCCCCCCTCTGGAGGTCTCGAATGACTTCCATGGACCCCGGTGAAGCGTATTTCATGCCCGATGAGGAGCACACCTCTGGGCTAAGGGTGGTGGTATGCTCAGCCCCCCCTCTGGAGGTCTAAACTGACTTCCATGGACCCCGGTGATGCGAATTTGATGCCCGAGGAGTGACTCACCTCTGGGCTAAGGGTGGTGGTATGCCCGGCCCCCCCTCTGGAGGTCTCCAAAACCTAAGTCGAGACTTCCATGGACCCCGGTTATCCGAATTTCATGCCCGAGGAGTGACGCCCTCTGGGCTTAGGGTGGTGGTAAGACCGGCCCCCCCTCTCTGGAGGTCTAGATTGACTTCCATGGACCCCGGTTAAGCGTATTTCATGCCCGAGGAGTGACGCCCTCTGGGCTAAGGGTGGTGGTAAGCCCGGCCCCCCCTCTGGATGTCTCCAAAACCTAAGTCGAGACTTCCATGGACCCCGGTTATCCGAATTTCATGCCCGAGGAGTGACGCCCTCTGGGCTTAGGGTGGTGGTAAGACCGGCCCCACTCTCTGGAGGTCTAAACTGACTTCCATGGACCCCGGTGATCCGAATTTCATGCCCGAGGAGTGACGCCCTCTCGGCTAGGGTGGTGGTAAGTGCAGCCCCCCCTCTCTGGAGGTCTAAAATGACTTCCATGGACCCCGGTGAAGCGAATTTCATGCCCGAGGAGTGACGCCCTCTCGGCTAGGGTGGTGGTAAGCCAGGCCCCCCCTCTCTGGAGGTCAAAACTGACTTCCATGGACCCCGGTATAGCGTATTTCATGCCCGAGGAGTGACGCCCTCTGGGCTAAGGGTGGTGGTATGCCCGGCCCCCCCTCTGGAGGTCTCCAAAACCTAAGTCGAGACTTCCATGGACCCCGGTTATCCGAATTTCATGCCCGAGGAGTGACGCCCTCTGGGCTTAGGGTGGTGGTAAGCCCGGCCCCACTCTCTGGAGGTCTAAACTGACTTCCATGGACCCCGGTTATCCGAATTTCATGCCCGAGGAGTGACGCCCTCTGGGCTAAGGGTGGTGGTAAGCCCGGCCCCCCCTCTCTGGAGGTCTAAAATCACTTCCATGGACCCCGGTGTAGCGTATTTCATGCCCGAGGAGTGACGCCCTCTGGGCTTAGGGTGGTGGTAAGCCCGGCCCCACTCTCTGGAGGTCTAAACTGACTTCCATGGACCCCGGTTATCTGAATTTCATGCCCGAGGAGTGACGCCCTCTGGGCTTAGGGTGGTGGTAAGCCTGGCCCCACTCTCTGGAGGTCTAAACTGACTTCCATGGACCCCGGTTATCCGAATTTCATGCCCGAGGAGTGACGCCCTCTGGGCTAAGGGTGGTGGTAAGCCCGGCCCCCCCTCTCTGGAGGTCTAAACTGACTTCCATGGACCCCGGTTATCCGAATTTCATGCCCGAGGAGTGACGCCCTCTGGGCTTAGGGTGGTGGTAAGCCCGGCCCCACTCTCTGGAGGTCTAAACTGACTTCCATGGACCCCGGTTATCCGAATTTCATGCCCGAGGAGTGACGCCCTCTGGGCTTAGGGTGGTGGTAAGCCCGGCCCCACTCTCTGGAGGTCTAAACTGACTTCCATGGACCCCGGTTATCCGAATTTCATGCCCGAGGAGTGACGCCCTCTGGGCTTAGGGTGGTGGTAAGCCCGGCCCCACTCTCTGGAGGTCTAAACTGACTTCCATGGACCCCGGTTATCCGAATTTCATGCCCGAGGAATGATGAACCTCTGGGCTAAGGGTGGTGGTAAGTGCAGCCCCCCCTCTGGAGGTTTCCAAAACCTAAGTCGAGACTTCCATGGACCCCGGTGATGCGAATTTCAAGCCCGAGGAGTGGTGCCCTCTGGGCTAAGGGTGGTGGTAAGCCCGGCCCCCCCTCTCTGGAGGTCTAAAAGGACTTCCATGGACCCCGGTATAGCGTATTTCATGCCCGAGGAGTGACGCCCTCTGGGCTTAGGGTGGTGGTAAGTGCAGCCCCCCCTCTGGAGGTTTCCAAAACCTAAGTCGAGACTTCCATGGACCCCGGTGATGCGAATTTCAAGCCCGAGGAGTGGTGCCCTCTGGGCTAAGGGTGGTGGTAAGCCCGGCCCCCCCTCTCTGGAGGTCTAAACTGACTTCCATGGACCCCGGTGTAGCGTATTTCATGCCCGAGGAGTGACGCCCTCTGGGCTTAGGGTGGTGGTAAGCCAGGCCCCCCCTCTCTGGAGGTCAAAATTGACTTCCATGGACCCCGGTTATCCGAATTTTATGCCCGAGGAGTGACGCCCTCTGGGCTAAGGGTGGTGGTAAGTCCGGCCCCCACCCTCTGGATGCGTTCAAAACCTAAGTCGAGACTTCCATGGACCCCGGTGATGCGAAGTGACATGCCCGAAGAGTGGTGCCTTCTGGGCTAAGGTTGTGATAAGCCCGGTCTCTCCTCTGGAGGTCTGTGGTTTTAAAGTGAATATTTTCTAAGTCCCTCACCTGAGATTTTAAGAGAATCAGGACCCTCCTCAAGCCTCGTAGCGAGTCCGAGGGAGGTTCATCGTTGTCGGCTATGCGAAAGGGGTTCAGACGCCTCTAATCCTGTGGGCATATGGTTTCTCAGCCTGGTGCCGTCGGGATATTAGGGAGGCATTAAATCAGACGTAAGTTTGGGTAACAGCGATGCGAAACGCTATGCCCAAAGGAGTGGCTTCCCGATGGGCTTGAAATAATGGGAATGTCCGCTCTGCTTCCCTGGATGTGTTCAAAACCTAAGTCGAGACATCCGTAGACCCCGTTGATGCGAATTCCATGCCCGAGGAGTGACGCCCTCTGGGCTTAAGGGTGGTGGTAAGACCGGCCCCACTCTCTGGAGGTCTAAACTGACTTCCATGGACCCCGGTGATTCGAATTTCAAGCCCGAGGAGGTGCACACCTCCGGGCTAAGGGGATGGTTTGGGTGGCCTCCCCTCTGGATGTGTTCAAAACCTAAGTTGAGACATCCATAGACCCCGGTAATCCGAATTTCATGCCCGAGGAGTGACGCCCTCTGGGCTTAAGAGTGGTGGTAAGACCGGCCCCACTCTCTGGAGGTCTAAACTGACTTCCATGGACCCCGGTGATGCGAATTTCATGCCAGAGGAGTGGTGCCCTCTGGGCTAAGAGTGGTGGTAAGACCGGCCCCACTCTCTGGATGTCTAAAATGACTTCCATGGACCCCGGTGATGCGAATACACAAGCCCGAGGAGTGGCACACCTCTGGGCTAAGGGGATGGTTTGGGTTGCCTCCCCTCTGGAGGTCTAAAAATGACTTCCATAGACCCCGGCGAAGCGAATTTAAAGCCCGAGGACTGGCACCCCTCTGGGCTAAGGGGATGGTAAGGGTGGCCTCCCCTCTGGATGTCTAAAATGACTTCCATGGACCCCGGTGATGCGAATACACAAGCCCGAGGAGTGGCACACCTCTGGGCTAAGGGGATGGTTTGGGTTGCCTCCCCTCTGGAGGTCTAAAAATGACTTCCATAGACCCCGGCGAAGCGAATTTAAAGCCCGAGGACTGGCACCCCTCTGGGCTAAGGGGATGGTAAGGGTGGCCTCCCCTCTGGATGTCTAAAATGACTTCCATGGACCCCGGTGATGCGAATACACAAGCCCGAGGAGTGGCACACCTCTGGGCTAAGGGGATGGTTTGGGTTGCCTCCCCTCTGGAGGTCTAAAAATGACTTCCATAGACCCCGGCGAAGCGAATTTAAAGCCCGAGGACTGGCACCCCTCTGGGCTAAGGGTGGTGGTTAATCCGGCCCCCCCTTCTGGATGTGTTCAAAACCTAAGTCGAGACATCCATGGACCCCGGTGATGCGAAGTGACATGCCCGAGGAGTGGCGCCCTCTGGGCTAAGGTTGTGATAAGCCCGGTCTCTCCTCTGGAGGTCTGTGGTTTTAAAGTGAAAATTTTCTAAGTCCCTCACCTGAGATTTTAAGAAAATCAGGACCCTCCTCAAGCCTCGTAGCGAGTCCGAGGGAGGTTCATCGTTGTCGGCTATGCGAACGAGGTTCCAATGCCTCAAATCCTGTGGGCATATGGTTTCTCAGCCTGGTGCCGTCGGGATATTAGGGAGGCATTAAATCAGACGTAAGTTTGGGTAACAGCGATGCGAAACGCTATGCCCAAAAGAGTGGCTTCCCGATGGGCTTGAAATAATGGGAATGTCCGCTCTGCTTCCCTGGATGTGTTCAAAACCTAAGTCGAGACATCCGTAGACCCCGTTGATGCGAATACCGAAGCCCGAGGACTGGCACACCTCTGGGCTAGGGTGGGGATAAGATATGCCCCCACCCTCTGGAGGTTTTCAAAACCTAAGTCGAGACCTCCATAGACCCCGGTGATGCGAATACCGAAGCCCGAGGACTGGCACCCCTCTGGGCTAGGGTGGGGATAAGATATGCCCCCACCCTCTGGAGGTTTTCAAAACCTAAGTCGAGACCTCCATAGACCCCGGTGATGCGAATACCGAAGCCCGAGGACTGGCACCCCTCTGGGCTAGGGTGGTGGTTAATCCGGCCCCCCCTCTGGAGGTTTTCAAAACCTAAGTTGAGACCTCCGTAGACCCCGGTGATGCGAATACCGAAGCCCGAGGACTGGCACCCCTCTGGGCTAGGGTGGGGATAAGATATGCCCCCACCCTCTGGAGGTTTTCAAAACCTAAGTTGAGACCTCCGTAGACCCCGGTGATGCGAATACCGAAGCCCGAGGACTGGCACACCTCTGGGCTAAGGGGTTGGTATGCTCGGCCTCCCCTCTGGAAGTCTAAAAATAATTAGAAATATTTCTAAGTTCGACAACGAGCACTGGCAGAACTGGACCAAAGACTTCCATACACCCCGGTGATGCGAAGTTTCAAGCCCGAGGAGTGGCACACCTCTGGGCTAAGGGGATGGTTTGGGTTGCCTCCCCTCTGGAGGTCTAAAAATGACTTCCATGGACCCCGTTGATGCGAATACACAAGCCCGAGGAGTGGCACACCTCTGGGCTAAGGGGATGGTTTGGGTTGCCTCCCCTCTGGAGGTCTAAAATGACTTCCATGGACCCCGTTGATGCGAATACACAAGCCCGAGGACTGGCACACCTCTGGGCTAAGGGGATGGTTTGGGTTGCCTCCCCTCTGGAGGTCTAAAATGACTTCCATGGACCCCGGTGATTCGAATTTAAAGCCCGAGGACTGGCACACCTCTGGGCTAAGGGGATGGTTTGGGTTGCCTCCCCTCTGGAGGTCTAAAATGACTTCCATGGACCCCGTTGATGCGAATACACAAGCCCGAGGACTGGCACACCTCTGGGCTAAGGGGATGGTTTGGGTTGCCTCCCCTCTGGAGGTCTAAAATGACTTCCATGGACCCCGTTGATGCGAATACACAAGCCCGAGGACTGGCACACCTCTGGGCTAAGGGGATGGTTTGGGTTGCCTCCCCTCTGGAGGTCTAAAATGACTTCCATGGACCCCGTTGATGCGAATACACAAGCCCGAGGACTGGCACACCTCTGGGCTAAGGGGATGGTTTGGGTTGCCTCCCCTCTGGAGGTCTAAAATGACTTCCATGGACCCCGGTGATTCGAATTTAAAGCCCGAGGACTGGCACACCTCTGGGCTAAGGGGATGGTTTGGGTTGCCTCCCCTCTGGAGGTCTAAAATGACTTCCATGGACCCCGTTGATGCGAATACACAAGCCCGAGGACTGGCACACCTCTGGGCTAAGGGGATGGTTTGGGTTGCCTCCCCTCTGGAGGTCTAAAATGACTTCCATGGACCCCGTTGATGCGAATACACAAGCCCGAGGACTGGCACACCTCTGGGCTAAGGGGATGGTTTGGGTTGCCTCCCCTCTGGAGGTCTAAAATGACTTCCATGGACCCCGTTGATGCGAATACACAAGCCCGAGGAGTGGCACACCTCTGGGCTAAGGGGATGGTTTGGGTTGCCTCCCCTCTGGAGGTCTAAAAATGACTTCCATGGACCCCGTTGATGCGAATACACAAGCCCGAGGACTGGGACACCCTCTGGGCTTAAGGTGGAGGTAAGCCCGGCCTCCCCTCTTTATTAAAAAAAAACTCTAAGTCCCAACGGCAAATGCCAGAGCTTTAAGCCGAAACTCAAGAGAGTTCGATCGGTATAACTGACTTGACTATCTGCCCTTAGCCCCCGATGGATCATTCTATATATGCCCGGAGAAGTGGCTGGTTTCCGGGGCCAAAAAAGCCAAATGGTCTCCTATATTCATGCGACGGGTGCCTAAAGGTAAGTTTACCCACCCCGGTGAACTGCCTAAGGTCCATAGGCCTCCGACCACTGCTCCCTTAGCGGGGCGGTGGAACGGGCCGCCCGCCGACAAAGTTAACTGTTAAACCCATTTAATTTCAATGACCTTTAGTTCCAACTCCCTCCCTGGGGGGGATTGGTTCTATATATGCCCGGAGAAGTGGCTGGTTTCCGGGGCCAAAAAAGCCAAATGGTCTCCTATATTCATGCGACGGGTGCCTAAAGGTAAGTTTACCCACCCCGGTGAACTGCCTAAGGTCCATAGGCCTCGGACCACTGCTCCCTTAGCGGGGCGGTGGAACGGGCCGCCCGCCGACTAAGTTAACCCATAACCACTGATCGTTTAAGTCTTAAGGCCGGTCGGACCTCGTAAAAAGTCTCCCTCTGGGAGGATCACCCAATCTCCACCCCCCCTCCATCTCCAAACCGAAGCAAGTACCACACGGGAACACTCTGTTTGGGGATTCAGAAATAAATGTATTTATTTCGCAGTAAAACATATCAAAGCCACGGGGGTGCAGAAACACGGAGTGAATCCCGGCTGGGTTGCGCTTTGAAGAGGGTCCGGTTCAGGCCGTTTCGAGGGCGGAAAGACGGTTCTCACGAGCCCGCATCACATCGGCCGCAGAGAGGCCGGCTCGGTAGAAGGCCCGGGCAGTGATGTTGGAGTGGCACATGCTTGTCGTCACTCGATCTCTATCTTCGGCCGGCAGAGTCGAAACCTGAAACAGAGGTGCGAGGTGTCAGAAGTAGGAAGGCCGGGGTTAAGAGCCCACATAAGTCGGATTAAGTTCAACACTCACTTGGTTCGAAACAGCCGTGCGGATCAGGTTGAAGGCCACCGCGCCTCCGAGGCCCGCATCCGTCCACGCGATCCGAAGCAGTGAGTTTGGCTTGCGCAGCTGGTTCCCCCTGTCCAAGAACACGAACCCGTCCCGGGCCCCGTGTAAGTCGCTGAGTGCGGTCAACCAGGCCAGCTCTGTGGCAGACAACCCGATCGGAGCGTCCCCGAACGAGGCGTTGGTCTTGTGTTCACGAACATAAACCACGAAGCCGGTGCCATCCGTGGTGCTGGCTTGCCTCAACTCTCCAACCGTCAGGTTGAGAAACACAACCGACCGGTGACCGGTTAAGACAGACAAAAGGCCGAGCAGGTACCCCTGGAGCATCCGTAGCGTCGACCGGCGGGCGGTGTCCCCCGTCCGGGCCGCGTCTATGAGCTCTGGGATTCGGGTCTTAGCGTGGCTTAGGAAGACCCTGAAATCCGAAGGTTGCGGCAAGCGACTCAGCTTCGCTCTCTTCACGCGCTGGCGATGGCCCAGAATCGTGCGTGCGATGTCCCGATGAGCCTTGGCGAAGGTCAGCTTCAGCCTCTGGAGCTCTTCGGGGCTGACCCCGGCGGTCTCTGGGTCGAAGGCAGCGACGTGGGAGACGAACGCCTTGGCGCTGTGCAGGTAACACTTAACGGTTGTCGAAGCGTAACCCAGTTTCTGAAGGCTCTGTACCCAAGTGGGAACGTTCGTGTGATGGACGAAAGACAGGTCTGTGAATTGGCAGCCGGGCGGGGCGCAGTGAAGCAGGAACCGAATAACGTGGCCCCGTCGCTGGCGAGAGTTCTCGATGTCCTTCGGTGACGCGTCGACCCGCAGGTAGAACTTCTGAAAGTCGTCTACCGAACGGCTGACGTAGGTGTCCCGAAACCGATGCGGGATCACGAGCTGCCTCCCCCGGGAGGTTCGCCGTGCCCGCTCGGTCTCTGAATCCGTGTCCGAGGTGGATTCGGCAGGGGAAGACTCGCTCGGTTGGTAGTCGCTGTCGACCGGCTCCGGCGTGGCTTGGCCCGTAGTGGCTTGGCCCGGGGAGGCTTGGTCCGGCGAGGCTGGGTCCGGCGAAGCTGGGTCCGGCGTGTTGGGTCCCGGCGTGCTTGGGCCCGGCGTGCTTGGGCCCGGCATGGCTGGGTCCGGCATGCTGGGGCCCGGCGTGCTGGGGCCCGGCGAGGCTGGATTCGGGGAACAGGATACCGAGGGCGGTGGAGGGTTCCGCGGCTTAGACTGTTGATAGCGACGCAGAAGGTGGATGGTGCGAAGGCGTCGAGCGGCAGAGAGAGCGATCCGAAGGGCGAGGCCTTTGAGGGAATGCGCCGAGCCCAGGTGATCCGCCGGCGAAGAGAGAGACGGCAGGCCGCAGAGAGGGCAGTCGAGCTGGGACGAATTCTCCCCACTTTGGTCCAGTCCCCGGAGAAAGTCAATGTCGGCAGATCCAAGGCGGTGGAAGGTGGTATAATGGGAAGTCAGATCCGTAATGGCTTGCTCGCAGAGCGGGCAAGCATCAGGCGTGGTTGGCTCCGGCGTGCTTGGGTCCGGTGAGCTTGGGTACAGCATGGTTGGGTCCGGCGTGCTTGGGTCCGGCGTGCTTGGGTCCGGCGTGTTCGGGTCCGGCGTGTTCGGGTCCGGCGTGTTCGGTCCCGGCGTGCTCGGTCCCGGCGTGCTCGGTCCCGGCGTGTTCGGTCCCGGCGCGCTCGGTCCCGGCGTGCTTGGTCCCGGCGGCGAGGCTGGATTCGGGGAACGGGATCCCGAGGGCGGTGGAGGGTTCCGCGGCTTAGACTGTTGATAGCGACGCAGAAGGTGGAGGGTGCGAAGGCGTCGAGCGGCAGAGAGAGCGATCCGAAGGGCGAGGCCTTTGAGGGAATGCGCCGAGCCCAGGTGATCTGCCGGCGAAGAGAGAGACGGCAGGCCGCAGAGAGGGCAGTCGAGCTGTGATGAATTCTCCCCGCTTCGGTCCAGTTCTCGGAGGAAGGCTGCGTCGTCCGGTCCGAGTCTGTGGAAGATGGTAAAGTGGAAAGTCAGATCCGTAGCAATGGCTTGTTCGCAAAGCGGGCAGCTATCCATGGTGAGAGACTGACGGCTCCGAGTGAAGGCGACCCCTTATATAGCCCCCGGTTCGTGCATAATTAGGGGTTATGGGCGTTGATTGCTCCCGTTCGCGTTCGACGTTCGCCCATCTTGGGTGTATGAACCAGTGAGAACCAAGACCGATAGCGTATTACTGCCAAAATTAGTCCCGGTTTCCGAGCCAGGTGCCGGGCAGAGCGATGGGGAGTGGTCCCCAAGGTCCGTGGGGCCTACCACTGTCATAAATCCGAGTGGCTTCCACTCGGTCCGCCTCGACCGGGTACCTTTAAGGTCAAGTCCCAACCCCGGATCTCGTATCACGGTGGTATTGGGACTGCCTGTGGGTCTATAGGCCACCGACCATCTGCCCACTTGTGGGGCGGGTGGAACGGGCCGCCCCGTCGATTGTTATAAGCCCGTTGTGTCCACCCCGATGATTCGTTCGATGTATGCCTGGGAAGGTAAAACATTCCTGGGCATGGGGGGTCGAGCGTATGAGGGGTTTCCCCCGTCCCGAAAGAGAGAGTTTTCCGACCGATGATTCGTTCGATATGCCTGCCCGGGGAGGGTCAACTTCCCTGGGCACCGGGGGGTCGAACGTATGAGGATTGTCCCCCTTTTTAAACCCATAAATTTGCCCGTGCGCGAGTCGACGGGGCCGCGTAACCCCCCGAGGCGTTGGCCGGCGGTCATCCGCCGGTCCGTGGGATCTCCCGACCTTTCCCCTCCTTTGAGCGGGACGTGGGAGCGCACCACCGGGCCCCCGGCTGGAAACGGCCGGAGGCAAAGAGCGCATTAGAGGTGACACGGATCGGTCTTCCACAGACCGCGGCTGGAAGTTCGCAGGGTCGGCCTACGGGATCCGACCCTTCGTCTTCTTAAACGCAGACTTCCGTAGGCTCCGGGGGGCGAAACCGTAAACCTTTGCCGACCTCCTCGCACTGCGAGGGGGCCAGGATTTGCGGCTTGTCCGCGTATCGGTCCTACCAAGGACCGCGGCTGGAAGTTCGGTGGTGAGCCCTCGACCTTACGAGATTGAGGGCAAAACCCTTCGTCTTCTGAACATCAGACGGCTCCGGTGGTGGCGTACCGTAAAAACCTATGCCGACTTCCTCGCGCTTTGAGGGGGCCAGGATTCTCTTCCATTCTCTTCCCTTAACGGCTGTCCTTCACGGCCGTTCGAGCTCGGTATACGCGGAGCACCAGGGGCAGGCTTCTAAGCCTAAATACAGTGCTTAGAGCGATCCTCCCCACCTTGTGCTCCCAGCCTCCATGGCTCGTGGATGCCCGTAAGAGGCATGTCCGCTTGTCCAGAACGGTTCCGAGGGGGACTTAGTCGGCCGGTCGATCCAACAGTAGGTCCGTTCAACGTCCGCGTCGGTGGTGCCTTAGGGTCGGGATCCGTTTGAGGGAAGGACCCGGCCCCTAGCCTGCACCGTCCGGGCGAGAATCATACGTTTTCCAAGTTGCCAAGTCGATTGCAGACCCCCACAGCGGGGTCGCGTTCGATCCTCTTCGCTGGTGTCCCCTGAGATCACTCTCACGGGCTCCATGCGCCCCCTCTCTTTCCCCGTCCGGGGTTTGAGATCCAAGGGGGGTCGGTCTGGTTGATCCTGCCAGTATTATATGCTTGTCTCAAAGATTAAGCCATGCAAGTCTAAGTACACACGGGTTTTGGTACAGTGAAACTGCGAATGGCTCATTAAATCAGTTATGGTTCCTTTGATCGCTCCACACGTTACTTGGTATAACTGTGGTAATTCCAGAGCTAATACATGCAAACGAAGCGTTGGAAGGGTTCTGGGGGTCGGCGTGAAATGCTCTCCCGGCCCCTGTCCCCCGGATACGTGCATTTATCAGAACCGAAAAACCCTCCCGGCTCCGGTCGGGTCGCTTTGGTGACTCTAGATAACCTCTGGCCGATCGTTAAGCCCTCCGGGGCGGCGACGTATCATTCGAGTGTCTGCCCTATCAACTTTCGACGGTAGGCTACGTGCCTACCGTGGTGACCACGGGTAACGGGGAATCTGGGTTCGATTCCGGAGAGGGAGCCTGAGAAACGGCTACCACTTCCAAGGAAGGCAGCAGGCGCGCAAATTACCCATTCCCGACACGGGGAGGTAGTGACGAAAAATATCGATGCGGGTCCTATGAACCTGTGGAGCGTAATCGAAATGAACTCAATCTATGTCCGTGAGTGATGACCCATTGGAGGGCAAGTCTGGTGCCAGCAGCCGCGGTAATTCCAGCTCCAATAGCGTATGCTAAAGTTGCTGCAGTTAAAAAGCTCGTAGTTGGATGTGGGGACAGGTCTCGGATCCCCTGTACTGTCCGGGATGGCGTGGGGAGCTCCTTCGGGGGTGACCCCCTGTCTCTGGGTGGATGTTGGGACCTGGTCCCTACCCGCCGGTGTCCTCTGCTCGCCGGCCGCGGAGAAGCCCTTAGCTGGGTACTTCACTGCGGTGCACGGTGGGTTGGAGGGTCCGGAGCGTTTACTTTGAATAAAGCAGAGTGCTCAAAGCAGGCCGACACGTGCCATGTCTGACTGAGCTAGGAATAATGGAATAGGGCCCTTCCGCGGGGCTTCGGGGTCTCTCCTTCGGGACGGCTGGTCGTTCCGGAGTGGGGCTCCGGGGCTTCCACGGTCCTGTTTCGTGGGTTTTAAGGACCGAGGGCAATGATTAAGAGGGACGGCCGGGGGCATCCGTACCACACCGATAGAGGTGAAATTCGTTGACCGGTGTGGGACGAACGAAAGCGAAAGCATTTGCCAAGAATGTTTTCATTAATCAAGAACGAAAGTCGGGGGAGCGAAGACGATCAGATACCGTCGTAGTTCCGACCGTAAACTATGCCGACCCGCGATCCGGCGGCGTGAGGCTAGCGACCATGACCCGCCGGGCAGCGTGAGGGAAACCACGAGTCTTTGGGCTCTGGGGGGAGTACGGTTGCAAAGCTGAAACTTAAAGGAATTGACGGAAGGGCACCACCAGGAGTGGAGCTTGCGGCTTAATTTGACTCAACACGGGGAATCTCACCCGGCCCGGACACGGTAAGGATTGACAGATTGATGGCTCTTTCTTGATTCTGTGGGTGGTGGTGCATGGCCGTTGGGAGTTCGTGGAGCGATTCGTCTGGTTAACTCCGATAACGGACGAGACCCTGTGCCTTAAAAAGTTACACGGCCCTCCCTTGGGTCCCTGTGGGGGCTTGCGGCCCGAGGGGTTCGTCGGTCGGTGGCCGAACTTCTTAGAGCGATCCGGGGCAAGGCAAAGCCGTATGAGATTCGGGGCCATAACAGGTCTGTGATGCCCTTAGACGCCCGGGGCCGCACGTGAGTTACACTGGCTGGTTCAGCATGTGCATCCATCCTATGCCGAAAGGCCTGGGCAATCCTATGAACGCCTTCCCCGCTGGGGATAGGGGATTGTAACTTTTCCCCTTGAACGAGGAATTCCAAGTAGTCGCGGGTCACCAGCCCGCGTCGATTAAGTCCCTGCCCTTTGTACACACCGCCCGTCGCTACTACCGATTGGATGGCCTGGTGAGGTCCTCGGACCGTCTCCGAGGTGCCCCTTTACCGGGGGGTTGCCTCGTTGAGGTGGGAAGTCGATCGAACCTGGGCATCTAGAGGGAGTAAAAGTCGTAACAAGGTTTCCGTAGGGGAACCTGCGGAAGGATCATTAACGGTGACCTGGCCACGGCCGGTTGTCGAGTCGGACTCGAGAGGCCAAACCTCCCCCGGCGGGTACCTTCAAGGTATGGACCGCAGAAGCCTCGTACCTTTCGTCGTCGGCCGACGTGAGTCTCTCCCCCTCCGGGTGGGTGGACGTAGCGAGCCGGCTTCGGAACTCGGGGTTATGCGAGGACCGCCTTAGGTGCATAGGTACCCCGGTCCGCCCCCCTCGTTCGCGGGGGGGAGAGTGGCGCCGGAGCCGCCCGCCGGGTCGTTAAACCAACCATTGATCGTTGAAGGCTTGATTGTGCGTGCGCGAGTCAAAGGGGCTTACTCACCCCCAGGGCGTTGGCCGGTGCTCGCCGGCCTCGGTGGGATCTCCCTGAACCCATCCCCCCGGCACAGGGGGTGGTGGTGGACGGGAGCGTACCGCCGGGCGAAACTCTTTCCCCTCACGGGGTTGGAGCGGAGCTTAAGAGCGCATGCAAATACCCCGATGTTGGCTTCGCAGAGACGGACCGTATAATAGTCTAAGGCCGGTGCGCGAGTTGAAGGGGCCTCACGAACCCCGGATGCGTTTAAACACCCGAAGGAGACGGCCGGTGCCCGCCGGTCCTGACTAGGTGGGATCTACCCAGCGCCTTCCCCTAAGCGGGGGACTTGGGAGCGTACCACCGGGCCTCGCTCATACCCTCCGGGGTGGAGAGCTTGGCTTTGAGCGCACGCCTGAATGCCTTAGACCGGGACCCGTAACGCAGCGAACCAAACCCTGGGCCTCGCCGGGAACGGTGGGGCCTAGACCCGGTCTCCTAAACCACGTAAGTCTCGGGCACCTACTCGGGCGATCGTCCCCCGGGCCGTAACTCCTCGGTCCGGTGGTGACGCCCAGGTTCAATGACCTTCCCCCCTCCACGGGGGGGAAGGCACCCGGCTTGAAATATTGTCAAACGTTGTCTCGTGTTCGAATGGCTTCCTTCGCCCGGCCTGTAACGGGCCGGGCACAAACCTCATACAACTCTTAGCGGTGGATCACTTGGCTCGTGCATCGATGAAGAACGCGGTAACCTGCGTTAAATAATGTGAATTGCAGAACACAGATCATCGATATTTCGAACGCACATGGCGGCCGCGGGGGTCCATCCCGCGGCCACGCCTGTCTGAGGGTCGGTTTACCCATCGATCGGTCTTCCTAGACCGCGGCTGGGAGTTCGCAGGGCCTCCACCTCGGACGGCCCTTCGTCTCCCTAAACCCAGACTCGGGCCTTAAACCCGACGTGTGGCGAGAGCTCCGGACGTAGGGAGAGCCATTAGGTCCGGGTCCAATCCGTCATAGTCTCTCCCCGCTGGGCTCTCCGCCGCCGTCGGAGAGTGGGTACCGTAATACGGCGAGCGGCCGGGGGGTTCGCGCCCCCCGCGCCCCGCAAAACAGTCTCGTAGTGCGACCTCAGATCAGACGAGACAACCCGCTGAACTTAAGCATATCAGTAAGCGGAGGAAAAGAAACTAACAAGGATTCCCCTAGTAGCGGCGAGCGAAGAGGGAAGAGCCCAGCGCTGAATCCCACTTTCCCCTGACCGGGGTGGGCCGGGAAATGTAGCGTACGGAAGTCCGTTTGGTCTCGGTGCGGACGCGGGACCAAGTTTTGCAAGGAAGTGTCTTCCGCAGATGGTGAAGGCCCGGTATTGTCCCGCATCCCGCCGGGTAGATCGGGCTTCCCGGAGTCGAGTTGCTTGTGAATGCAGCTCAAAGTGGGTGGTAAACTCCATCTAAGGCTAAATACCGGCACGAGACCGATAGCGAACAAAGTACCGTGAGGGAAAGTTGAAAGCAGTACTTTGAAGAGAGAGTTCAAGAGAGCGTGAAACCGTTGAGAGGTAAACGGTCGGGGGACCGAGAAGACCCCCCCGGGGGATTCAGCCGGGCGGACGGCCCGCGCTCGTGTGGTTCCGTGGCTCGGAGGCGAGTTCATCCGGGCGAGAGTGGGGGCGACCCCACTCCCTGCTCGGCCCTGAGCTTCGCCTCTCGACTTCGGGCCTCTCGGGCGTACGAAGGCTCGGCCCGTCAGGTGTACTTCCCCCCGCGTGGTGGGTGAGTCGCGACCGGCTCCGGTTAGGCTTGGAAGGGCCCGAGGGTGAAGGTAGGTCCGTCCGGAGAAGGGAGCCCCACGTGGCCCCCGGACACGGGCGTTCCGCTACAGCCCCTCGCTCCGACTTCGCCGATAACGCCGGGGCCGCGGAGTAATGTCCTTTCCGCGTTTTCCCCTCCTTCGGGATGGGGATGGGGCCCCCCCTGATCGTTCGGACGAAAGCGGGCCGGTTGGGCTGTCCTCAGCCCCGGGCTAGGCCCGCTACGGCAATACGGGGGGTGATCCAGGCCCACAGCCAAAACGCCTAAGGTCAGCGGCTAAGTTCGGACCCCGACCGACCCGTCTTGAAACACGGACCAAGGAGTCTAACGCGTATGCGAGTCAAAGGGGCTTGAACCCCGGAGGCGCAACGAAGGTGAAGGCCGGCGCGCGTCGGCTGAGGTGGGATCTGATGCACCCCGTCAATGTTTGGGTTGACAGCGCACCACCGGCCTGCTCTCCACCGAGTGGAGAGTGGAGCAAGAGCATACGCGGTGGTACCCGAAAGATGGTGATCTATGCCTGGGCAGGGCGAAGCCAGGGGAAACCCTGCGTGGAGGCCCGTAGCGGTCCTGACGTTCAATTCGGTCGTCCGACCTGGGTATAGGGGCGAAAGACTTAACGAACCATCTAGTAGCTGGTTCCCTCCGAAGTTTCCCTCAGGATAGCTGGCACCAGACTCAGTTTTATCCGGTAAAGCAATGATCATAGGCTGCGGGGCCGAAATGGCCTCGTCCTACCCTCAAACTTTAAATGGGTAAGAGGCCCGGCTCGCAGGCTTGGAGCCGGGCATCGAATGATGGTGCCAAGTGGGCCACTTTTGGTAAGCAGAACTGGTGCTGCGGGATGAACCGAACGCGCGGGTTAAGGCGCCCGACGCGACGCTCATCAGACCCCAGGAAAGGTGTCGGTTGATATAGACAGCGGGGCGGTGGCCATGAAAGTCGGAATCCGCTAAGGAGTGTGTAACAACTCACCTGCCGAATCAACTGGCCCTGAAAATGGATGGCGCTGGAGCGTCGGGCCCATACCCGGCCGTCGCAGGTGTCACAATCCCTGATTTGAAACACGGACCGTATGCCGCGACGAGTAGGAGGGCCGCCGCGGTGGCGCTGAAGCCTCTGGCGTGAGCCTGGGTCGAGCCGCCGCGGGTGCAGATCTTGGTGGTAGTAGCAAATATTCAGATGGGATCTTTGAAGGCCGAAGTGGAGAAGGGTTCCACGCCGACAGCGCTTGGCCGTGGGTTAGTCGGTCCTAAGGGATAGGCGAACGCCGTTCGGAAACGCTGGGGCGATGGTCTCGTCTGCCCCCCGCTGACCGAAAGGGGATCGGGCCAATATCCCCGAACCTGGGATTGGGGAGATTGAGTGCCGAGAAGGCGCTCTCATAGCGGTAACGCAAACGAACCCGGAGACGTCGGTGGGAACCCCGGGGAGGATTCACTCTCCTTGCTAAAGAGCTGGAGCGCCCTGGAATGGGATTGTCCCGAGAAAGGGGCTCAACGCTCTGAAAGGCGCCGCATGCATCCGTGAGGCAGCCGGGACGTTCCCCATCGGCCCTTGAAAATCCGGGGGAGGTATAGTGAATTTCCCCCCAGGCCGTACCCATATCCGCATCAGGTCTCCAAGGTGAACAGCCTCTGGCGTGTTGGAACAATGTAGGTAAGGGAAGTCGGCAAAATAGATCCGTAACTTCGGGATAAGGATTGGCTCTAATGGCTGGGCTCGGTCGGGCCCTTTAGCTGAAGCGTAGGCCGAGGGCTGTTCTGGTTCTGGTTCGCCCTTGCCCTGAGGGTCATGCGGGGCAAAAGCGCACGGCGCCCGGGTTGACTCCTGCGTCTGTCGGTTAAAGTGCGTGGGTCGCAGCCGCGCGAGGCAGCCGGTGTTCCCTCCCGGTGGTGCTTAGGGGACTCGGTCGGTGCCGGGGGGAGGCGGTCGTGGATGGGACTCCGGCGGGGGTGCGTCCTTAGGGGACGAACCTCCGGTGCGTCTCGTCCTTCGGCCCTTCCTTCCCGAAGTCGGCCGGGCTCCGAGGCCCATCGGCGGGTCCCGGCCAGGCTCGCGAGCGCGGCCTTCCGTACTCCCGTTCGGACGTGGGGGGGGGAAGACTCTGGAGTTGTGTGCGGATGCGTCGCCGGCCGTAGGGGCTTGGGAGGACCGGACCGGAGCAGTGTGACTGGAGACGGGCGTGACGAGCCGAGGCCTCGTGGATCTATCGGGTGTGAGTCTCGCCTCGGAGGGGTGGCAGCTCCGAGGTGGTTCTCTCGACCGGCACCCAACAGCCGAATTAGAACTGCTGCGGACCAGGGGAATCCGACTGTTTAATAAAAACACAGCATTGTGAAGGCTCTCGGACGGTTTTGACACAATGTGATTCCTGCCCAGTGCTCTGAATGTCAAAGTGAAGAAATTCACCCAAGCACGGGTAAACGGCGGGGGTAACTATGACCCTCTTAAGGTAACGAAATGCCTCGTCATCTAATTAGTGACCTGCATGAATGGATTAACGAGATTCCCACTGTCCCTACCTACTATCTAGCGAAACCACAGCCAAGGGAACGGGCTTGGCAGAATCAGCGGGGAAAGAAGACCCTGTTGAGCTTGACTCTAGTCTGTCATTGAGAGGCTGCATAGGAGGTGTAGAATAAGTGGGAAGCCCGCCGAAGGCCAGCACCCGAGGCGGGCTGTCCGTGAAATACCACTACTCTTACCGTTACCTCTCTAACCCGGTGAAGGTGTCGGTGGGAACCCTTTCCTTGCTGGGGGTTCCTTGTTCCAAGGTGCTAAGCCCTGGGTGGGTCGCTTGGCAGTGAGTCCGGTTACACTCATGTTGCGGGCCTCCGTGCCCGGGGCGAGTCCCTCCGGGGACAGTGACAGGTGGGGAGTTTGACTGGGGCGGTACACCTGTCAAAGCGTAACGCAGGTGTCCTAAGGCGGGCTCAGGGAAGGACAGAAACCTCCCGTAGAGCATAAGGGCAAAAGCCGGCTTGATCCTGATTTTCAGTATGAATACGGACCGTGAAAGCGGGGCCTAACGATCCTTCCGTCTGCTTTTTGGGTTTTAAGCGGGAGGTGTCAGAAAAGTTACCACAGGGATAACTGGCTTGTGGCGGCCAAGCGTTCATAGCGACGTCGCCGTTTGATTCTTCGATGTCGGCTCTTCCTATCATTGCGAAGCAGAATTCGCAAAGCGTTGGATTGTTCACCCACTAACAGGGAACGTGAGCTGGGTTTAGACCGTCGTGAGACAGGTTAGCTTTACCCTACTGATGTTGACCGTTGCTCCGATAGTAATCCAGCCCAGTACGAGAGGAACCGCAGGTTCGGATACATGGTACTCGCGCTTGGCTGTGCAGCTACTGGTGCAAGGCTATCATCCGAGGGCTTACGACTGAACGCCTCTAAGTCGGAATCCCGCCTAGAAGGAGCGATACATCCGCGCCCAGCATCGGTGAGCTTGGTCTTGGATAGCCGGGGTGGGAGGTGCTTTCCTCCCCACCGCCGGTGACGAGAGCCGCATGACACTGGAACCGGACCGGGGCTAATGAACGCCTCGGTCCACCTCCCTCGTCAAAGCAAATGTCTCTTGATCCGGGTGTGAAATGACTCGTAAACGACCTGATTCGGAGTGCGGGTGTCGTAAGTGGCAGAGCGGGTGCATATACCGCGATCCATTGAAAGTCATCCCGTCCACTCAAACATTTGTCGGGGGGAAGGCGAAAGCAAACCCCCGGCCCTCCGGAGCGGTCCAGGTCTGGTTCTCTGGGGCGCGGGCCCCGGAGACTCCGTACACCGGTTAGAGGGAGCCGGTGGCGGGCATAGGGGAGGTGGGTACTCCCCTGTGAAATCCTGGATGACAGTTTTAGGTCTCGTAGTGGGCGAAAATCGGACTTAGTGCAATTTCCGAAACTCTGGTTCTCTGGGGGCGCGGGCCCCGAGAGTCCGTACACCGGTTAGAGGGAGCCGGTGGCGGGCATAGGGAGGCAGGTCGCTCCCTTGAATGGTCCTGGATGTCTGGACTTAGTGCAATTTCTGAAACTCTGGTTCTCTGGGGGCGCGGGCCCCGAGAGTCCGTACACCGGTTAGAGGGAGCCGGTGGCGGGCATAGGGAGGCAGGTCGCTCCCTTGAATGGTCCTGGATGTCTGGACTTAGTGCAATTTCTGAAACTCTGGTTCTCTGGGGGCGCGGGCCCCGAGAGTCCGTACACCGGTTAGAGGAAGCCGGTGGCGGGCATAGGGAGGCAGGTCGCTCCCTTGAATGGTCCTGGATGTCTGGACTTAGTGCAATTTCTGAAACTCTGGTTCTCTGGGGGCGCGGGCCCCGAGAGTCCGTACACCGGTTAGAGGGAGCCGGTGGCGGGCATAGGGAGGCAGGTCGCTCCCTTGAATGGTCCTGGATGTCTGGACTTAGTGCAATTTCTGAAACTCTGGTTCTCTGGGGGCGCGGGCCCCGAGAGTCCGTACACCGGTTAGAGGGAGCCGGTGGCGGGCATAGGGAGGCAGGTCGCTCCCTTGAATGGTCCTGGATGTCTGGACTTAGTGCAATTTCTGAAACTCTGGTTCTCTGGGGGCGCGGGCCCCGAGAGTCCGTACACCGGTTAGAGGAAGCCGGTGGCGGGCATAGGGAGGCAGGTCGCTCCCTTGAATGGTCCTGGATGTCAGCAATTTCTTAAGAAGGGCGCCCTCTTGTGGTCCCATGGCCGAAGTACATGCTCCGAGCCCGGGTATGGCAGTGGGCGGAATGAGACTTAGAGGAATGTTGACGGAGCCATGAGGGGCCCCCCCTGGAGGTCCCATGGCCGAGAAAAGTGCTCCGAGCCCGGGGTGATAGAGAACCGTGAACGCCGCGGTTAAAGACCTCGGGTATGGCAGTGGGCGGAATGAGACTTAAAGGAATATTGACGGAGCCAAGAGGGGCCTCCCCTGGAGGTCCCATGGCCGAGAAAAGTGCCCCGAGCCCGGGGTGATAGAGAACCGTAAAGCGCGCGGGTTTGGGGCTCGGGTCTTCCAGTGGGCGGAGTGAGACTTAAAGGAATATTGACGGAGCCATGAAGGGCCCCCCCTGGAGGTCCCATGGCCGAGAAAAGTGCTCCGAGCCCGGGGTGATAGAGAACCGTAAAGCGCGCGGGTTTGGGGCTCGGGTCTTCCAGTGGGCGGAGTGAGACTTAAAGGAATATTGACGGAGCCATGAAGGGCCCCCCCTGGAGGTCCCATGGCCGAGAAAAGTGCTCCGAGCCCGGGGTGATAGAGAACCGTAAAGCGCGCGGGTTTGGGGCTCGGGTCTTCCAGTGGGCGGAGTGAGACTTAAAGGAATATTGACGGAGCCATGAAGGGCCCCCCCTGGAGGTCCCATGGCCGAGAAAAGTGCCCCGAGCCCGGGGAGATAGAGAACCGTAAAGCGCGCGGGTTTGGGGCTCGGGTCTTCCAGTGGGCGGAGTGAGACTTAAAGGAATATTGACGGAGCCATGAAGGGCCCCCCCTGGAGGTCCCATGGCCGAGAAAAGTGCCCCGAGCCCGGGGAGATAGAGAACCGTAAAGCGCGCGGGTTTGGGGCTCGGGTCTTCCAGTGGGCGGAGTGAGACTTAAAGGAATATTGACGGAGCCATGAAGGGCCCCCCCTGGAGGTCCCATGGCCGAGAAAAGTGCCCCGAGCCCGGGGAGATAGAGAACCGTAAAGCGCGCGGGTTTGGGGCTCGGGTCTTCCAGTGGGCGGAATGAGACTTAAAGGAATATTGACGGAGCCAAGAGGGGCCTCCCCTGGAGGTCCCGTGGCCGAGAAAAGTGCCCCGAGCCCGGGGAGATAGAGAACCGTAAAGCGCGCGGGTTTGGGGCTCGGGTCTTCCAGTGGGCGGAGTGAGACTTAGAGAAATGAAGACGGAGCTAAGAGGGGCCCCCCCTGGAGGTCCCATGGCCGAGAAAAGTGCTCCGAGCCCGGGGAGATAGAGAACCGTAAAGCGCGCGGGTTTGGGGCTCAGGTCTTCCAGTGGGCGGAGTGAGACTTAGAGAAATGATGACGGAGCTAAGAGGGGCCCCCCCTGGAGGTCCCATGGCCGAGAAAAGTGCTCCGAGCCCGGGGAGATAGAGAACCGTAAAGCGCGCGGGTTTGAGGCTCAGGTCTTCCAGTGGGCGCTCGTTCCAGCGGCGCGGGCTGGATGGTTTAGTCCGAGGAGGAGTGCTTAAGTGTGGGCCGGATAGGTTCGAGAGGTGCGCTGGGTTCCTGGAGGTCCAGCCCCGGAGGTTTGGAGCGGGCGATGGAGCTAGCGAGGCCGAGTCGGGTGAGCCTGGGCCGGGCATGGGCGTTGGCGGCGATGGGGGTCTTCTCCCCGGAGGTTTGGAGCGGGCGATGGAGCGAGCGAGGCCGAGTCGGGTGAGCCTGGGCCGGGCATGGGTGTTGGCAGCGACGGGGGTGTCTTCCCCGGAGGTAAGTACCGTGGGGGGCAAGCGTGAGATATTCCAGGCCGGGAAAAGTGAGCTAAATTCGGCAAAGCGTTGTTAAAAAGGGGGTTCGGTTGATTTTTTTGTTAAATCTAAACGAACAAAGGGTGCGAGGCGTGAAAATTGCATTCAGCCGTGATTTTTTGGCAAAGTGCTAACCCTAGTGGTCTCCCAGTGGGACGTTTTAAAGTAGGACTTAGAAAAATTTCTGACCCTCTTCGCCCTAGGTAGCAAGCCCAAAACGGAGCACCTCGGAGTGGTAAAAATTCAGAGGGCATGGGGGTTTCCAGTGCGGTGCCGTCAGGACATTAGGGTTCCTTTAGAAAAGACGAAAGTTTGGGTACACCGTATGTAACTATGACAAGCCCAAGGCTCTGGTTCGCCTGTGGGCATGAATATAGTGAGATTTCCGCGTTATCTCACTGGAGGTGACCCCGGAACGGTTCAAAACCTAAGTCGAGACTTCCATGGAACCCCGATGATGGGAGTTTGAAGCCCGAGGAGTGACGCCCTCTGGGCTAAGGTTGCTGGTAGGTTCGGCCCCCCTCTCTGGAGGTCTAAATGACTTCCATGGACCCCGGTGATGCGAATTTGATGCCCGAGGAGTGACTCACCTCTGGGCTAAGGGTGGTGGTATGCCCGGCCCCCCCTCTGGAGGTCTCGAATGACTTCCATGGACCCCGGTGAAGCGTATTTCATGCCCGATGAGGAGCACACCTCTGGGCTAAGGGTGGTGGTATGCTCAGCCCCCCCTCTGGAGGTCTAAACTGACTTCCATGGACCCCGGTGATGCGAATTTGATGCCCGAGGAGTGACTCACCTCTGGGCTAAGGGTGGTGGTATGCCCAGCCCCCCCTCTGGAGGTCTCGAATGACTTCCATGGACCCCGGTGAAGCGTATTTCATGCCCGATGAGGAGCACACCTCTGGGCTAAGGGTGGTGGTATGCTCAGCCCCCCCTCTGGAGGTCTAAACTGACTTCCATGGACCCCGGTGATGCGAATTTGATGCCCGAGGAGTGACTCACCTCTGGGCTAAGGGTGGTGGTATGCCCGGCCCCCCCTCTGGAGGTCTCCAAAACCTAAGTCGAGACTTCCATGGACCCCGGTTATCCGAATTTCATGCCCGAGGAGTGACGCCCTCTGGGCTTAGGGTGGTGGTAAGACCGGCCCCCCCTCTCTGGAGGTCTAGATTGACTTCCATGGACCCCGGTTAAGCGTATTTCATGCCCGAGGAGTGACGCCCTCTGGGCTAAGGGTGGTGGTAAGCCCGGCCCCCCCTCTGGATGTCTCCAAAACCTAAGTCGAGACTTCCATGGACCCCGGTTATCCGAATTTCATGCCCGAAGAGTGACGCCCTCTGGGCTTAGGGTGGTGGTAAGACCAGCCCCACTCTCTGGAGGTCTAAACTGACTTCCATGGACCCCGGTGATCCGAATTTCATGCCCGAGGAGTGACGCCCTCTCGGCTAGGGTGGTGGTAAGTGCAGCCCCCCCTCTCTGGAGGTCTAAAATGACTTCCATGGACCCCGGTGAAGCGAATTTCATGCCCGAGGAGTGACGCCCTCTCGGCTAGGGTGGTGGTAAGCCAGGCCCCCCCTCTCTGGAGGTCAAAACTGACTTCCATGGACCCCGGTATAGCGTATTTCATGCCCGAGGAGTGACGCCCTCTGGGCTAAGGGTGGTGGTATGCCCGGCCCCCCCTCTGGAGGTCTCCAAAACCTAAGTCGAGACTTCCATGGACCCCGGTTATCCGAATTTCATGCCCGAGGAGTGACGCCCTCTGGGCTTAGGGTGGTGGTAAGCCCGGCCCCACTCTCTGGAGGTCTAAACTGACTTCCATGGACCCCGGTTATCCGAATTTCATGCCCGAGGAGTGACGCCCTCTGGGCTAAGGGTGGTGGTAAGCCCGGCCCCCCCTCTCTGGAGGTCTAAAATCACTTCCATGGACCCCGGTGTAGCGTATTTCATGCCCGAGGAGTGACGCCCTCTGGGCTTAGGGTGGTGGTAAGCCCGGCCCCACTCTCTGGAGGTCTAAACTGACTTCCATGGACCCCGGTTATCCGAATTTCATGCCCGAGGAGTGACGCCCTCTGGGCTTAGGGTGGTGGTAAGCCCGGCCCCACTCTCTGGAGGTCTAAACTGACTTCCATGGACCCCGGTTATCCGAATTTCATGCCCGAGGAGTGATGAACCTCTGGGCTAAGGGTGGTGGTAAGTGCAGCCCCCCCTCTGGAGGTTTCCAAAACCTAAGTCGAGACTTCCATGGACCCCGGTGATGCGAATTTCAAGCCCGAGGAGTGGTGCCCTCTGGGCTAAGGGTGGTGGTAAGCCCGGCCCCCCCTCTCTGGAGGTCTAAAAGGACTTCCATGGACCCCGGTATAGCGTATTTCATGCCCGAGGAGTGACGCCCTCTGGGCTTAGGGTGGTGGTAAGTGCAGCCCCCCCTCTGGAGGTTTCCAAAACCTAAGTCGAGACTTCCATGGACCCCGGTGATGCGAATTTCAAGCCCGAGGAGTGGTGCCCTCTGGGCTAAGGGTGGTGGTAAGCCCGGCCCCCCCTCTCTGGAGGTCTAAACTGACTTCCATGGACCCCGGTGTAGCGTATTTCATGCCCGAGGAGTGACGCCCTCTGGGCTTAGGGTGGTGGTAAGCCAGGCCCCCCCCTCTCTGGAGGTCAAAATTGACTTCCATGGACCCCGGTTATCCGAATTTTATGCCCGAGGAGTGACGCCCTCTGGGCTAAGGGTGGTGGTAAGTCCGGCCCCCACCCTCTGGATGCGTTCAAAACCTAAGTCGAGACTTCCATGGACCCCGGTGATGCGAAGTGACATGCCCGAAGAGTGGTGCCTTCTGGGCTAAGGTTGTGATAAGCCCGGTCTCTCCTCTGGAGGTCTGTGGTTTTAAAGTGAATATTTTCTAAGTCCCTCACCTGAGATTTTAAGAGAATCAGGACCCTCCTCAAGCCTCGTAGCGAGTCCGAGGGAGGTTCATCGTTGTCGGCTATGCGAAAGGGGTTCAGACGCCTCTAATCCTGTGGGCATATGGTTTCTCAGCCTGGTGCCGTCGGGATATTAGGGAGGCATTAAATCAGACGTAAGTTTGGGTAACAGCGATGCGAAACGCTATGCCCAAAGGAGTGGCTTCCCGATGGGCTTGAAATAATGGGAATGTCCGCTCTGCTTCCCTGGATGTGTTCAAAACCTAAGTCGAGACATCCGTAGACCCCGTTGATGCGAATTCCATGCCCGAGGAGTGACGCCCTCTGGGCTTAAGGGTGGTGGTAAGACCGGCCCCACTCTCTGGAGGTCTAAACTGACTTCCATGGACCCCGGTGATTCGAATTTCAAGCCCGAGGAGGTGCACACCTCCGGGCTAAGGGGATGGTTTGGGTGGCCTCCCCTCTGGATGTGTTCAAAACCTAAGTTGAGACATCCATAGACCCCGGTAATCCGAATTTCATGCCCGAGGAGTGACGCCCTCTGGGCTTAAGAGTGGTGGTAAGACCGGCCCCACTCTCTGGAGGTCTAAACTGACTTCCATGGACCCCGGTGATGCGAATTTCATGCCAGAGGAGTGGTGCCCTCTGGGCTAAGAGTGGTGGTAAGACCGGCCCCACTCTCTGGATGTCTAAAATGACTTCCATGGACCCCGGTGATGCGAATACACAAGCCCGAGGAGTGGCACACCTCTGGGCTAAGGGGATGGTTTGGGTTGCCTCCCCTCTGGAGGTCTAAAAATGACTTCCATAGACCCCGGCGAAGCGAATTTAAAGCCCGAGGACTGGCACCCCTCTGGGCTAAGGGTGGTGGTTAATCCGGCCCCCCCTTCTGGATGTGTTCAAAACCTAAGTCGAGACATCCATGGACCCCGGTGATGCGAAGTGACATGCCCGAGGAGTGGCGCCCTCTGGGCTAAGGTTGTGATAAGCCCGGTCTCTCCTCTGGAGGTCTGTGGTTTTAAAGTGAAAATTTTCTAAGTCCCTCACCTGAGATTTTAAGAAAATCAGGACCCTCCTCAAGCCTCGTAGCGAGTCCGAGGGAGGTTCATCGTTGTCGGCTATGCGAACGAGGTTCCAATGCCTCAAATCCTGTGGGCATATGGTTTCTCAGCCTGGTGCCGTCGGGATATTAGGGAGGCATTAAATCAGACGTAAGTTTGGGTAACAGCGATGCGAAACGCTATGCCCAAAAGAGTGGCTTCCCGATGGGCTTGAAATAATGGGAATGTCCGCTCTGCTTCCCTGGATGTGTTCAAAACCTAAGTCGAGACATCCGTAGACCCCGTTGATGCGAATACCGAAGCCCGAGGACTGGCACACCTCTGGGCTAGGGTGGGGATAAGATATGCCCCCACCCTCTGGAGGTTTTCAAAACCTAAGTCGAGACCTCCATAGACCCCGGTGATGCGAATACCGAAGCCCGAGGACTGGCACCCCTCTGGGCTAGGGTGGGGATAAGATATGCCCCCACCCTCTGGAGGTTTTCAAAACCTAAGTCGAGACCTCCATAGACCCCGGTGATGCGAATACCGAAGCCCGAGGACTGGCACCCCTCTGGGCTAGGGTGGTGGTTAATCCGGCCCCCCCTCTGGAGGTTTTCAAAACCTAAGTTGAGACCTCCGTAGACCCCGGTGATGCGAATACCGAAGCCCGAGGACTGGCACACCTCTGGGCTAAGGGGTTGGTATGCTCGGCCTCCCCTCTGGAAGTCTAAAAATAATTAGAAATATTTCTAAGTTCGACAACGAGCACTGGCAGAACTGGATCAAAGACTTCCATACACCCCGGTGATGCGAAGTTTCAAGCCCGAGGAGTGGCACACCTCTGGGCTAAGGGGATGGTTTGGGTTGCCTCCCCTCTGGAGGTCTAAAATGACTTCCATGGACCCCGGTGATTCGAATTTAAAGCCCGAGGACTGGCACACCTCTGGGCTAAGGGGATGGTTTGGGTTGCCTCCCCTCTGGAGGTCTAAAATGACTTCCATGGACCCCGTTGATGCGAATACACAAGCCCGAGGACTGGCACACCTCTGGGCTAAGGGGATGGTTTGGGTTGCCTCCCCTCTGGAGGTCTAAAATGACTTCCATGGACCCCGTTGATGCGAATACACAAGCCCGAGGAGTGGCACACCTCTGGGCTAAGGGGATGGTTTGGGTTGCCTCCCCTCTGGAGGTCTAAAAATGACTTCCATGGACCCCGTTGATGCGAATACACAAGCCCGAGGACTGGGACACCCTCTGGGCTTAAGGTGGAGGTAAGCCCGGCCTCCCCTCTTTATTAAAAAAAAACTCTAAGTCCCAACGGCAAATGCCAGAGCTTTAAGCCGAAACTCAAGAGAGTTCGATCGGTATAACTGACTTGACTATCTGCCCTTAGCCCCCGATGGTTCATTCTATATATGCCCGGAGAAGTGGCTGGTTTCCGGGGCCAAAAAAGCCAAATGGTCTCCTATATTCATGCGACGGGTGCCTAAAGGTAAGTTTACCGCCCCCAGTGAACTGCCTAAGGTCCATAGGCCTCCGACCACTGCTCCCTTAGCGGGGCGGTGGAACGGGCCGCCCGCCGACAAAGTTAACTGTTAAACCCATTTAATTTCAATGACCTTTAGTTCCAACTCCCTCCCTGGGGGGGATTGGTTCTATATATGCCCGGAGAAGTGGCTGGTTTCCGGGGCCAAAAAAGCCAAATGGTCTCCTATATTCATGCGACGGGTGCCTAAAGGTAAGTTTACCCACCCCGGTGAACTGCCTAAGGTCCATAGGCCTCCGACCACTGCTCCCTTAGCGGGGCGGTGGAACGGGCCGCCCGCCGACTAAGTTAACCCATAACCACTGATCGTTTAAGTCTTAAGGCCGGTCGGACCTCGTAAAAAGTCTCCCTCTGGGAGGATCACCCAATCTCCACCCCCCCTCCATCTCCAAACCGAAGCAAGTACCACACGGGAACACTCTGTTTGGGGATTCAGAAATAAATGTATTTATTTCGCAGTAAAACATATCAAAGCCACGGGGGTGCAGAAACACGGAGTGAATCCCGGCTGGGTTGCGCTTTGAAGAGGGTCCGGTTCAGGCCGTTTCGAGGGCGGAAAGACGGTTCTCACGAGCCCGCATCACATCGGCCGCAGAGAGGCCGGCTCGGTAGAAGGCCCGGGCAGTGATGTTGGAGTGGCACATGCTTGTCGTCACTCGATCTCTATCTTCGGCCGGCAGAGTCGAAACCTGAAACAGAGGTGCGAGGTGTCAGAAGTAGGAAGGCCGGGGTTAAGAGCCCACATAAGTCGGATTAAGTTCAACACTCACTTGGTTCGAAACAGCCGTGCGGATCAGGTTGAAGGCCACCGCGCCTCCGAGGCCCGCATCCGTCCACGCGATCCGAAGCAGTGAGTTTGGCTTGCGCAGCTGGTTCCCCCTGTCCAAGAACACGAACCCGTCCCGGGCCCCGTGTAAGTCGCTGAGTGCGGTCAACCAGGCCAGCTCTGTGGCAGACAACCCGATCGGAGCGTCCCCGAACGAGGCGTTGGTCTTGTGTTCACGAACATAAACCACGAAGCCGGTGCCATCCGTGGTGCTGGCTTGCCTCAACTCTCCAACCGTCAGGTTGAGAAACACAACCGACCGGTGACCGGTTAAGACAGACAAAAGGCCGAGCAGGTACCCCTGGAGCATCCGTAGCGTCGACCGGCGGGCGGTGTCCCCCGTCCGGGCCGCGTCTATGAGCTCTGGGATTCGGGTCTTAGCGTGGCTTAGGAAGACCCTGAAATCCGAAGGTTGCGGCAAGCGACTCAGCTTCGCTCTCTTCACGCGCTGGCGATGGCCCAGAATCGTGCGTGCGATGTCCCGATGAGCCTTGGCGAAGGTCAGCTTCAGCCTCTGGAGCTCTTCGGGGCTGACCCCGGCGGTCTCTGGGTCGAAGGCAGCGACGTGGGAGACGAACGCCTTGGCGCTGTGCAGGTAACACTTAACGGTTGTCGAAGCGTAACCCAGTTTCTGAAGGCTCTGTACCCAAGTGGGAACGTTCGTGTGATGGACGAAAGACAGGTCTGTGAATTGGCAGCCGGGCGGGGCGCAGTGAAGCAGGAACCGAATAACGTGGCCCCGTCGCTGGCGAGAGTTCTCGATGTCCTTCGGTGACGCGTCGACCCGCAGGTAGAACTTCTGAAAGTCGTCTACCGAACGGCTGACGTAGGTGTCCCGAAACCGATGCGGGATCACGAGCTGCCTCCCCCGGGAGGTTCGCCGTGCCCGCTCGGTCTCTGAATCCGTGTCCGAGGTGGATTCGGCAGGGGAAGACTCGCTCGGTTGGTAGTCGCTGTCGACCGGCTCCGGCGTGGCTTGGCCCGTAGTGGCTTGGCCCGGGGAGGCTTGGTCCGGCGAGGCTGGGTCCGGCGAAGCTGGGTCCGGCGTGTTGGGTCCCGGCGTGCTTGGGCCCGGCGTGCTTGGGCCCGGCATGGCTGGGTCCGGCATGCTGGGGCCCGGCGTGCTGGGGCCCGGCGAGGCTGGATTCGGGGAACAGGATACCGAGGGCGGTGGAGGGTTCCGCGGCTTAGACTGTTGATAGCGACGCAGAAGGTGGATGGTGCGAAGGCGTCGAGCGGCAGAGAGAGCGATCCGAAGGGCGAGGCCTTTGAGGGAATGCGCCGAGCCCAGGTGATCCGCCGGCGAAGAGAGAGACGGCAGGCCGCAGAGAGGGCAGTCGAGCTGGGACGAATTCTCCCCACTTTGGTCCAGTCCCCGGAGAAAGTCAATGTCGGCAGATCCAAGGCGGTGGAAGGTGGTATAATGGGAAGTCAGATCCGTAATGGCTTGCTCGCAGAGCGGGCAAGCATCAGGCGTGGTTGGCTCCGGCGTGCTTGGGTCCGGTGAGCTTGGGTACAGCATGGTTGGGTCCGGCGTGCTTGGGTCCGGCGTGCTTGGGTCCGGCGTGTTCGGGTCCGGCGTGTTCGGGTCCGGCGTGTTCGGTCCCGGCGTGCTCGGTCCCGGCGTGCTCGGTCCCGGCGTGTTCGGTCCCGGCGCGCTCGGTCCCGGCGTGCTTGGTCCCGGCGGCGAGGCTGGATTCGGGGAACGGGATCCCGAGGGCGGTGGAGGGTTCCGCGGCTTAGACTGTTGATAGCGACGCAGAAGGTGGAGGGTGCGAAGGCGTCGAGCGGCAGAGAGAGCGATCCGAAGGGCGAGGCCTTTGAGGGAATGCGCCGAGCCCAGGTGATCTGCCGGCGAAGAGAGAGACGGCAGGCCGCAGAGAGGGCAGTCGAGCTGTGATGAATTCTCCCCGCTTCGGTCCAGTTCTCGGAGGAAGGCTGCGTCGTCCGGTCCGAGTCTGTGGAAGATGGTAAAGTGGAAAGTCAGATCCGTAGCAATGGCTTGTTCGCAAAGCGGGCAGCTATCCATGGTGAGAGACTGACGGCTCCGAGTGAAGGCGACCCCTTATATAGCCCCCGGTTCGTGCATAATTAGGGGTTATGGGCGTTGATTGCTCCCGTTCGCGTTCGACGTTCGCCCATCTTGGGTGTATGAACCAGTGAGAACCAAGACCGATAGCGTATTACTGCCAAAATTAGTCCCGGTTTCCGAGCCAGGTGCCGGGCAGAGCGATGGGGAGTGGTCCCCAAGGTCCGTGGGGCCTACCACTGTCATAAATCCGAGTGGCTTCCACTCGGTCCGCCTCGACCGGGTACCTTTAAGGTCAAGTCCCAACCCCGGATCTCGTATCACGGTGGTATTGGGACTGCCTGTGGGTCTATAGGCCACCGACCATCTGCCCACTTGTGGGGCGGGTGGAACGGGCCGCCCCGTCGATTGTTATAAGCCCGTTGTGTCCACCCCGATGATTCGTTCGATGTATGCCTGGGAAGGTAAAACATTCCTGGGCATGGGGGGTCGAGCGTATGAGGGGTTTCCCCCGTCCCGAAAGAGAGAGTTTTCCGACCGATGATTCGTTCGATATGCCTGCCCGGGGAGGGTCAACTTCCCTGGGCACCGGGGGGTCGAACGTATGAGGATTGTCCCCCTTTTTAAACCCATAAATTTGCCCGTGCGCGAGTCGACGGGGCCGCGTAACCCCCCGAGGCGTTGGCCGGCGGTCATCCGCCGGTCCGTGGGATCTCCCGACCTTTCCCCTCCTTTGAGCGGGACGTGGGAGCGCACCACCGGGCCCCCGGCTGGAAACGGCCGGAGGCAAAGAGCGCATTAGAGGTGACACGGATCGGTCTTCCACAGACCGCGGCTGGAAGTTCGCAGGGTCGGCCTACGGGATCCGACCCTTCGTCTTCTTAAACGCAGACTTCCGTAGGCTCCGGGGGGCGAAACCGTAAACCTTTGCCGACCTCCTCGCACTGCGAGGGGGCCAGGATTTGCGGCTTGTCCGCGTATCGGTCCTACCAAGGACCGCGGCTGGAAGTTCGGTGGTGAGCCCTCGACCTTACGAGATTGAGGGCAAAACCCTTCGTCTTCTGAACATCAGACGGCTCCGGTGGTGGCGTACCGTAAAAACCTATGCCGACTTCCTCGCGCTTTGAGGGGGCCAGGATTCTCTTCCATTCTCTTCCCTTAACGGCTGTCCTTCACGGCCGTTCGAGCTCGGTATACGCGGAGCACCAGGGGCAGGCTTCTAAGCCTAAATACAGTGCTTAGAGCGATCCTCCCCACCTTGTGCTCCCAGCCTCCATGGCTCGTGGATGCCCGTAAGAGGCATGTCCGCTTGTCCAGAACGGTTCCGAGGGGGACTTAGTCGGCCGGTCGATCCAACAGTAGGTCCGTTCAACGTCCGCGTCGGTGGTGCCTTAGGGTCGGGATCCGTTTGAGGGAAGGACCCGGCCCCTAGCCTGCACCGTCCGGGCGAGAATCATACGTTTTCCAAGTTGCCAAGTCGATTGCAGACCCCCACAGCGGGGTCGCGTTCGATCCTCTTCGCTGGTGTCCCCTGAGATCACTCTCACGGGCTCCATGCGCCCCCTCTCTTTCCCCGTCCGGGGTTTGAGATCCAAGGGGGGTCGGTCTGGTTGATCCTGCCAGTATTATATGCTTGTCTCAAAGATTAAGCCATGCAAGTCTAAGTACACACGGGTTTTGGTACAGTGAAACTGCGAATGGCTCATTAAATCAGTTATGGTTCCTTTGATCGCTCCACACGTTACTTGGTATAACTGTGGTAATTCCAGAGCTAATACATGCAAACGAAGCGTTGGAAGGGTTCTGGGGGTCGGCGTGAAATGCTCTCCCGGCCCCTGTCCCCCGGATACGTGCATTTATCAGAACCGAAAAACCCTCCCGGCTCCGGTCGGGTCGCTTTGGTGACTCTAGATAACCTCTGGCCGATCGTTAAGCCCTCCGGGGCGGCGACGTATCATTCGAGTGTCTGCCCTATCAACTTTCGACGGTAGGCTACGTGCCTACCGTGGTGACCACGGGTAACGGGGAATCTGGGTTCGATTCCGGAGAGGGAGCCTGAGAAACGGCTACCACTTCCAAGGAAGGCAGCAGGCGCGCAAATTACCCATTCCCGACACGGGGAGGTAGTGACGAAAAATATCGATGCGGGTCCTATGAACCTGTGGAGCGTAATCGAAATGAACTCAATCTATGTCCGTGAGTGATGACCCATTGGAGGGCAAGTCTGGTGCCAGCAGCCGCGGTAATTCCAGCTCCAATAGCGTATGCTAAAGTTGCTGCAGTTAAAAAGCTCGTAGTTGGATGTGGGGACAGGTCTCGGATCCCCTGTACTGTCCGGGATGGCGTGGGGAGCTCCTTCGGGGGTGACCCCCTGTCTCTGGGTGGATGTTGGGACCTGGTCCCTACCCGCCGGTGTCCTCTGCTCGCCGGCCGCGGAGAAGCCCTTAGCTGGGTACTTCACTGCGGTGCACGGTGGGTTGGAGGGTCCGGAGCGTTTACTTTGAATAAAGCAGAGTGCTCAAAGCAGGCCGACACGTGCCATGTCTGACTGAGCTAGGAATAATGGAATAGGGCCCTTCCGCGGGGCTTCGGGGTCTCTCCTTCGGGACGGCTGGTCGTTCCGGAGTGGGGCTCCGGGGCTTCCACGGTCCTGTTTCGTGGGTTTTAAGGACCGAGGGCAATGATTAAGAGGGACGGCCGGGGGCATCCGTACCACACCGATAGAGGTGAAATTCGTTGACCGGTGTGGGACGAACGAAAGCGAAAGCATTTGCCAAGAATGTTTTCATTAATCAAGAACGAAAGTCGGGGGAGCGAAGACGATCAGATACCGTCGTAGTTCCGACCGTAAACTATGCCGACCCGCGATCCGGCGGCGTGAGGCTAGCGACCATGACCCGCCGGGCAGCGTGAGGGAAACCACGAGTCTTTGGGCTCTGGGGGGAGTACGGTTGCAAAGCTGAAACTTAAAGGAATTGACGGAAGGGCACCACCAGGAGTGGAGCTTGCGGCTTAATTTGACTCAACACGGGGAATCTCACCCGGCCCGGACACGGTAAGGATTGACAGATTGATGGCTCTTTCTTGATTCTGTGGGTGGTGGTGCATGGCCGTTGGGAGTTCGTGGAGCGATTCGTCTGGTTAACTCCGATAACGGACGAGACCCTGTGCCTTAAAAAGTTACACGGCCCTCCCTTGGGTCCCTGTGGGGGCTTGCGGCCCGAGGGGTTCGTCGGTCGGTGGCCGAACTTCTTAGAGCGATCCGGGGCAAGGCAAAGCCGTATGAGATTCGGGGCCATAACAGGTCTGTGATGCCCTTAGACGCCCGGGGCCGCACGTGAGTTACACTGGCTGGTTCAGCATGTGCATCCATCCTATGCCGAAAGGCCTGGGCAATCCTATGAACGCCTTCCCCGCTGGGGATAGGGGATTGTAACTTTTCCCCTTGAACGAGGAATTCCAAGTAGTCGCGGGTCACCAGCCCGCGTCGATTAAGTCCCTGCCCTTTGTACACACCGCCCGTCGCTACTACCGATTGGATGGCCTGGTGAGGTCCTCGGACCGTCTCCGAGGTGCCCCTTTACCGGGGGGTTGCCTCGTTGAGGTGGGAAGTCGATCGAACCTGGGCATCTAGAGGGAGTAAAAGTCGTAACAAGGTTTCCGTAGGGGAACCTGCGGAAGGATCATTAACGGTGACCTGGCCACGGCCGGTTGTCGAGTCGGACTCGAGAGGCCAAACCTCCCCCGGCGGGTACCTTCAAGGTATGGACCGCAGAAGCCTCGTACCTTTCGTCGTCGGCCGACGTGAGTCTCTCCCCCTCCGGGTGGGTGGACGTAGCGAGCCGGCTTCGGAACTCGGGGTTATGCGAGGACCGCCTTAGGTGCATAGGTACCCCGGTCCGCCCCCCTCGTTCGCGGGGGGGAGAGTGGCGCCGGAGCCGCCCGCCGGGTCGTTA
>NW_027101071.1:45000-82500 GCF_029633855.1 Hoplias malabaricus
TCGGCTCTTCCTATCATTGCGAAGCAGAATTCGCAAAGCGTTGGATTGTTCACCCACTAACAGGGAACGTGAGCTGGGTTTAGACCGTCGTGAGACAGGTTAGCTTTACCCTACTGATGTTGACCGTTGCTCCGATAGTAATCCAGCCCAGTACGAGAGGAACCGCAGGTTCGGATACATGGTACTCGCGCTTGGCTGTGCAGCTACTGGTGCAAGGCTATCATCCGAGGGCTTACGACTGAACGCCTCTAAGTCGGAATCCCGCCTAGAAGGAGCGATACATCCGCGCCCAGCATCGGTGAGCTTGGTCTTGGATAGCCGGGGTGGGAGGTGCTTTCCTCCCCACCGCCGGTGACGAGAGCCGCATGACACTGGAACCGGACCGGGGCTAATGAACGCCTCGGTCCACCTCCCTCGTCAAAGCAAATGTCTCTTGATCCGGGTGTGAAATGACTCGTAAACGACCTGATTCGGAGTGCGGGTGTCGTAAGTGGCAGAGCGGGTGCATATACCGCGATCCATTGAAAGTCATCCCGTCCACTCAAACATTTGTCGGGGGGAAGGCGAAAGCAAACCCCCGGCCCTCCGGAGCGGTCCAGGTCTGGTTCTCTGGGGCGCGGGCCCCGGAGACTCCGTACACCGGTTAGAGGGAGCCGGTGGCGGGCATAGGGGAGGTGGGTACTCCCCTGTGAAATCCTGGATGACAGTTTTAGGTCTCGTAGTGGGCGAAAATCGGACTTAGTGCAATTTCCGAAACTCTGGTTCTCTGGGGGCGCGGGCCCCGAGAGTCCGTACACCGGTTAGAGGGAGCCGGTGGCGGGCATAGGGAGGCAGGTCGCTCCCTTGAATGGTCCTGGATGTCTGGACTTAGTGCAATTTCTGAAACTCTGGTTCTCTGGGGGCGCGGGCCCCGAGAGTCCGTACACCGGTTAGAGGGAGCCGGTGGCGGGCATAGGGAGGCAGGTCGCTCCCTTGAATGGTCCTGGATGTCTGGACTTAGTGCAATTTCTGAAACTCTGGTTCTCTGGGGGCGCGGGCCCCGAGAGTCCGTACACCGGTTAGAGGAAGCCGGTGGCGGGCATAGGGAGGCAGGTCGCTCCCTTGAATGGTCCTGGATGTCTGGACTTAGTGCAATTTCTGAAACTCTGGTTCTCTGGGGGCGCGGGCCCCGAGAGTCCGTACACCGGTTAGAGGGAGCCGGTGGCGGGCATAGGGAGGCAGGTCGCTCCCTTGAATGGTCCTGGATGTCTGGACTTAGTGCAATTTCTGAAACTCTGGTTCTCTGGGGGCGCGGGCCCCGAGAGTCCGTACACCGGTTAGAGGGAGCCGGTGGCGGGCATAGGGAGGCAGGTCGCTCCCTTGAATGGTCCTGGATGTCTGGACTTAGTGCAATTTCTGAAACTCTGGTTCTCTGGGGGCGCGGGCCCCGAGAGTCCGTACACCGGTTAGAGGAAGCCGGTGGCGGGCATAGGGAGGCAGGTCGCTCCCTTGAATGGTCCTGGATGTCAGCAATTTCTTAAGAAGGGCGCCCTCTTGTGGTCCCATGGCCGAAGTACATGCTCCGAGCCCGGGTATGGCAGTGGGCGGAATGAGACTTAGAGGAATGTTGACGGAGCCATGAGGGGCCCCCCCTGGAGGTCCCATGGCCGAGAAAAGTGCTCCGAGCCCGGGGTGATAGAGAACCGTGAACGCCGCGGTTAAAGACCTCGGGTATGGCAGTGGGCGGAATGAGACTTAAAGGAATATTGACGGAGCCAAGAGGGGCCTCCCCTGGAGGTCCCATGGCCGAGAAAAGTGCCCCGAGCCCGGGGTGATAGAGAACCGTAAAGCGCGCGGGTTTGGGGCTCGGGTCTTCCAGTGGGCGGAGTGAGACTTAAAGGAATATTGACGGAGCCATGAAGGGCCCCCCCTGGAGGTCCCATGGCCGAGAAAAGTGCTCCGAGCCCGGGGTGATAGAGAACCGTAAAGCGCGCGGGTTTGGGGCTCGGGTCTTCCAGTGGGCGGAGTGAGACTTAAAGGAATATTGACGGAGCCATGAAGGGCCCCCCCTGGAGGTCCCATGGCCGAGAAAAGTGCTCCGAGCCCGGGGTGATAGAGAACCGTAAAGCGCGCGGGTTTGGGGCTCGGGTCTTCCAGTGGGCGGAGTGAGACTTAAAGGAATATTGACGGAGCCATGAAGGGCCCCCCCTGGAGGTCCCATGGCCGAGAAAAGTGCCCCGAGCCCGGGGAGATAGAGAACCGTAAAGCGCGCGGGTTTGGGGCTCGGGTCTT
Organism: Hoplias malabaricus; assembly: GCF_029633855.1. Classification (NCBI taxonomy): domain Eukaryota; kingdom Metazoa; phylum Chordata; class Actinopteri; order Characiformes; family Erythrinidae; genus Hoplias; species Hoplias malabaricus. The sequence continues at coordinate 47,272 of NW_027101071.1, forward strand.
CCAGTGGGCGGAGTGAGACTTAAAGGAATATTGACGGAGCCATGAAGGGCCCCCCCTGGAGGTCCCATGGCCGAGAAAAGTGCCCCGAGCCCGGGGAGATAGAGAACCGTAAAGCGCGCGGGTTTGGGGCTCGGGTCTTCCAGTGGGCGGAGTGAGACTTAAAGGAATATTGACGGAGCCATGAAGGGCCCCCCCTGGAGGTCCCATGGCCGAGAAAAGTGCCCCGAGCCCGGGGAGATAGAGAACCGTAAAGCGCGCGGGTTTGGGGCTCGGGTCTTCCAGTGGGCGGAATGAGACTTAAAGGAATATTGACGGAGCCAAGAGGGGCCTCCCCTGGAGGTCCCGTGGCCGAGAAAAGTGCCCCGAGCCCGGGGAGATAGAGAACCGTAAAGCGCGCGGGTTTGGGGCTCGGGTCTTCCAGTGGGCGGAGTGAGACTTAGAGAAATGAAGACGGAGCTAAGAGGGGCCCCCCCTGGAGGTCCCATGGCCGAGAAAAGTGCTCCGAGCCCGGGGAGATAGAGAACCGTAAAGCGCGCGGGTTTGGGGCTCAGGTCTTCCAGTGGGCGGAGTGAGACTTAGAGAAATGATGACGGAGCTAAGAGGGGCCCCCCCTGGAGGTCCCATGGCCGAGAAAAGTGCTCCGAGCCCGGGGAGATAGAGAACCGTAAAGCGCGCGGGTTTGAGGCTCAGGTCTTCCAGTGGGCGCTCGTTCCAGCGGCGCGGGCTGGATGGTTTAGTCCGAGGAGGAGTGCTTAAGTGTGGGCCGGATAGGTTCGAGAGGTGCGCTGGGTTCCTGGAGGTCCAGCCCCGGAGGTTTGGAGCGGGCGATGGAGCTAGCGAGGCCGAGTCGGGTGAGCCTGGGCCGGGCATGGGCGTTGGCGGCGATGGGGGTCTTCTCCCCGGAGGTTTGGAGCGGGCGATGGAGCGAGCGAGGCCGAGTCGGGTGAGCCTGGGCCGGGCATGGGTGTTGGCAGCGACGGGGGTGTCTTCCCCGGAGGTAAGTACCGTGGGGGGCAAGCGTGAGATATTCCAGGCCGGGAAAAGTGAGCTAAATTCGGCAAAGCGTTGTTAAAAAGGGGGTTCGGTTGATTTTTTTGTTAAATCTAAACGAACAAAGGGTGCGAGGCGTGAAAATTGCATTCAGCCGTGATTTTTTGGCAAAGTGCTAACCCTAGTGGTCTCCCAGTGGGACGTTTTAAAGTAGGACTTAGAAAAATTTCTGACCCTCTTCGCCCTAGGTAGCAAGCCCAAAACGGAGCACCTCGGAGTGGTAAAAATTCAGAGGGCATGGGGGTTTCCAGTGCGGTGCCGTCAGGACATTAGGGTTCCTTTAGAAAAGACGAAAGTTTGGGTACACCGTATGTAACTATGACAAGCCCAAGGCTCTGGTTCGCCTGTGGGCATGAATATAGTGAGATTTCCGCGTTATCTCACTGGAGGTGACCCCGGAACGGTTCAAAACCTAAGTCGAGACTTCCATGGAACCCCGATGATGGGAGTTTGAAGCCCGAGGAGTGACGCCCTCTGGGCTAAGGTTGCTGGTAGGTTCGGCCCCCCTCTCTGGAGGTCTAAATGACTTCCATGGACCCCGGTGATGCGAATTTGATGCCCGAGGAGTGACTCACCTCTGGGCTAAGGGTGGTGGTATGCCCGGCCCCCCCTCTGGAGGTCTCGAATGACTTCCATGGACCCCGGTGAAGCGTATTTCATGCCCGATGAGGAGCACACCTCTGGGCTAAGGGTGGTGGTATGCTCAGCCCCCCCTCTGGAGGTCTAAACTGACTTCCATGGACCCCGGTGATGCGAATTTGATGCCCGAGGAGTGACTCACCTCTGGGCTAAGGGTGGTGGTATGCCCAGCCCCCCCTCTGGAGGTCTCGAATGACTTCCATGGACCCCGGTGAAGCGTATTTCATGCCCGATGAGGAGCACACCTCTGGGCTAAGGGTGGTGGTATGCTCAGCCCCCCCTCTGGAGGTCTAAACTGACTTCCATGGACCCCGGTGATGCGAATTTGATGCCCGAGGAGTGACTCACCTCTGGGCTAAGGGTGGTGGTATGCCCGGCCCCCCCTCTGGAGGTCTCCAAAACCTAAGTCGAGACTTCCATGGACCCCGGTTATCCGAATTTCATGCCCGAGGAGTGACGCCCTCTGGGCTTAGGGTGGTGGTAAGACCGGCCCCCCCTCTCTGGAGGTCTAGATTGACTTCCATGGACCCCGGTTAAGCGTATTTCATGCCCGAGGAGTGACGCCCTCTGGGCTAAGGGTGGTGGTAAGCCCGGCCCCCCCTCTGGATGTCTCCAAAACCTAAGTCGAGACTTCCATGGACCCCGGTTATCCGAATTTCATGCCCGAAGAGTGACGCCCTCTGGGCTTAGGGTGGTGGTAAGACCAGCCCCACTCTCTGGAGGTCTAAACTGACTTCCATGGACCCCGGTGATCCGAATTTCATGCCCGAGGAGTGACGCCCTCTCGGCTAGGGTGGTGGTAAGTGCAGCCCCCCCTCTCTGGAGGTCTAAAATGACTTCCATGGACCCCGGTGAAGCGAATTTCATGCCCGAGGAGTGACGCCCTCTCGGCTAGGGTGGTGGTAAGCCAGGCCCCCCCTCTCTGGAGGTCAAAACTGACTTCCATGGACCCCGGTATAGCGTATTTCATGCCCGAGGAGTGACGCCCTCTGGGCTAAGGGTGGTGGTATGCCCGGCCCCCCCTCTGGAGGTCTCCAAAACCTAAGTCGAGACTTCCATGGACCCCGGTTATCCGAATTTCATGCCCGAGGAGTGACGCCCTCTGGGCTTAGGGTGGTGGTAAGCCCGGCCCCACTCTCTGGAGGTCTAAACTGACTTCCATGGACCCCGGTTATCCGAATTTCATGCCCGAGGAGTGACGCCCTCTGGGCTAAGGGTGGTGGTAAGCCCGGCCCCCCCTCTCTGGAGGTCTAAAATCACTTCCATGGACCCCGGTGTAGCGTATTTCATGCCCGAGGAGTGACGCCCTCTGGGCTTAGGGTGGTGGTAAGCCCGGCCCCACTCTCTGGAGGTCTAAACTGACTTCCATGGACCCCGGTTATCCGAATTTCATGCCCGAGGAGTGACGCCCTCTGGGCTTAGGGTGGTGGTAAGCCCGGCCCCACTCTCTGGAGGTCTAAACTGACTTCCATGGACCCCGGTTATCCGAATTTCATGCCCGAGGAGTGATGAACCTCTGGGCTAAGGGTGGTGGTAAGTGCAGCCCCCCCTCTGGAGGTTTCCAAAACCTAAGTCGAGACTTCCATGGACCCCGGTTATCCGAATTTCATGCCCGAGGAGTAGTGCCCTCTGGGCTAAGGGTGGTGGTAAGCCCGGCCCCCCCTCTGGATGTCTCCAAAACCTAAGTCGAGACTTCCATGGACCCCGGTGATGCGAATTTCAAGCCCGAGGAGTGGTGCCCTCTGGGCTAAGGGTGGTGGTAAGCCCGGCCCCCCCTCTCTGGAGGTCTAAAAGGACTTCCATGGACCCCGGTATAGCGTATTTCATGCCCGAGGAGTGACGCCCTCTGGGCTTAGGGTGGTGGTAAGTGCAGCCCCCCCTCTGGAGGTTTCCAAAACCTAAGTCGAGACTTCCATGGACCCCGGTGATGCGAATTTCAAGCCCGAGGAGTGGTGCCCTCTGGGCTAAGGGTGGTGGTAAGCCCGGCCCCCCCTCTCTGGAGGTCTAAACTGACTTCCATGGACCCCGGTGTAGCGTATTTCATGCCCGAGGAGTGACGCCCTCTGGGCTTAGGGTGGTGGTAAGCCAGGCCCCCCCCTCTCTGGAGGTCAAAATTGACTTCCATGGACCCCGGTTATCCGAATTTTATGCCCGAGGAGTGACGCCCTCTGGGCTAAGGGTGGTGGTAAGTCCGGCCCCCACCCTCTGGATGCGTTCAAAACCTAAGTCGAGACTTCCATGGACCCCGGTGATGCGAAGTGACATGCCCGAAGAGTGGTGCCTTCTGGGCTAAGGTTGTGATAAGCCCGGTCTCTCCTCTGGAGGTCTGTGGTTTTAAAGTGAATATTTTCTAAGTCCCTCACCTGAGATTTTAAGAGAATCAGGACCCTCCTCAAGCCTCGTAGCGAGTCCGAGGGAGGTTCATCGTTGTCGGCTATGCGAAAGGGGTTCAGACGCCTCTAATCCTGTGGGCATATGGTTTCTCAGCCTGGTGCCGTCGGGATATTAGGGAGGCATTAAATCAGACGTAAGTTTGGGTAACAGCGATGCGAAACGCTATGCCCAAAGGAGTGGCTTCCCGATGGGCTTGAAATAATGGGAATGTCCGCTCTGCTTCCCTGGATGTGTTCAAAACCTAAGTCGAGACATCCGTAGACCCCGTTGATGCGAATTCCATGCCCGAGGAGTGACGCCCTCTGGGCTTAAGGGTGGTGGTAAGACCGGCCCCACTCTCTGGAGGTCTAAACTGACTTCCATGGACCCCGGTGATTCGAATTTCAAGCCCGAGGAGGTGCACACCTCCGGGCTAAGGGGATGGTTTGGGTGGCCTCCCCTCTGGATGTGTTCAAAACCTAAGTTGAGACATCCATAGACCCCGGTAATCCGAATTTCATGCCCGAGGAGTGACGCCCTCTGGGCTTAAGAGTGGTGGTAAGACCGGCCCCACTCTCTGGAGGTCTAAACTGACTTCCATGGACCCCGGTGATGCGAATTTCATGCCAGAGGAGTGGTGCCCTCTGGGCTAAGAGTGGTGGTAAGACCGGCCCCACTCTCTGGATGTCTAAAATGACTTCCATGGACCCCGGTGATGCGAATACACAAGCCCGAGGAGTGGCACACCTCTGGGCTAAGGGGATGGTTTGGGTTGCCTCCCCTCTGGAGGTCTAAAAATGACTTCCATAGACCCCGGCGAAGCGAATTTAAAGCCCGAGGACTGGCACCCCTCTGGGCTAAGGGTGGTGGTTAATCCGGCCCCCCCTTCTGGATGTGTTCAAAACCTAAGTCGAGACATCCATGGACCCCGGTGATGCGAAGTGACATGCCCGAGGAGTGGCGCCCTCTGGGCTAAGGTTGTGATAAGCCCGGTCTCTCCTCTGGAGGTCTGTGGTTTTAAAGTGAAAATTTTCTAAGTCCCTCACCTGAGATTTTAAGAAAATCAGGACCCTCCTCAAGCCTCGTAGCGAGTCCGAGGGAGGTTCATCGTTGTCGGCTATGCGAACGAGGTTCCAATGCCTCAAATCCTGTGGGCATATGGTTTCTCAGCCTGGTGCCGTCGGGATATTAGGGAGGCATTAAATCAGACGTAAGTTTGGGTAACAGCGATGCGAAACGCTATGCCCAAAAGAGTGGCTTCCCGATGGGCTTGAAATAATGGGAATGTCCGCTCTGCTTCCCTGGATGTGTTCAAAACCTAAGTCGAGACATCCGTAGACCCCGTTGATGCGAATACCGAAGCCCGAGGACTGGCACACCTCTGGGCTAGGGTGGGGATAAGATATGCCCCCACCCTCTGGAGGTTTTCAAAACCTAAGTCGAGACCTCCATAGACCCCGGTGATGCGAATACCGAAGCCCGAGGACTGGCACCCCTCTGGGCTAGGGTGGGGATAAGATATGCCCCCACCCTCTGGAGGTTTTCAAAACCTAAGTCGAGACCTCCATAGACCCCGGTGATGCGAATACCGAAGCCCGAGGACTGGCACCCCTCTGGGCTAGGGTGGTGGTTAATCCGGCCCCCCCTCTGGAGGTTTTCAAAACCTAAGTTGAGACCTCCGTAGACCCCGGTGATGCGAATACCGAAGCCCGAGGACTGGCACACCTCTGGGCTAAGGGGTTGGTATGCTCGGCCTCCCCTCTGGAAGTCTAAAAATAATTAGAAATATTTCTAAGTTCGACAACGAGCACTGGCAGAACTGGATCAAAGACTTCCATACACCCCGGTGATGCGAAGTTTCAAGCCCGAGGAGTGGCACACCTCTGGGCTAAGGGGATGGTTTGGGTTGCCTCCCCTCTGGAGGTCTAAAATGACTTCCATGGACCCCGGTGATTCGAATTTAAAGCCCGAGGACTGGCACACCTCTGGGCTAAGGGGATGGTTTGGGTTGCCTCCCCTCTGGAGGTCTAAAATGACTTCCATGGACCCCGTTGATGCGAATACACAAGCCCGAGGACTGGCACACCTCTGGGCTAAGGGGATGGTTTGGGTTGCCTCCCCTCTGGAGGTCTAAAATGACTTCCATGGACCCCGTTGATGCGAATACACAAGCCCGAGGAGTGGCACACCTCTGGGCTAAGGGGATGGTTTGGGTTGCCTCCCCTCTGGAGGTCTAAAAATGACTTCCATGGACCCCGTTGATGCGAATACACAAGCCCGAGGACTGGGACACCCTCTGGGCTTAAGGTGGAGGTAAGCCCGGCCTCCCCTCTTTATTAAAAAAAAACTCTAAGTCCCAACGGCAAATGCCAGAGCTTTAAGCCGAAACTCAAGAGAGTTCGATCGGTATAACTGACTTGACTATCTGCCCTTAGCCCCCGATGGTTCATTCTATATATGCCCGGAGAAGTGGCTGGTTTCCGGGGCCAAAAAAGCCAAATGGTCTCCTATATTCATGCGACGGGTGCCTAAAGGTAAGTTTACCGCCCCCAGTGAACTGCCTAAGGTCCATAGGCCTCCGACCACTGCTCCCTTAGCGGGGCGGTGGAACGGGCCGCCCGCCGACAAAGTTAACTGTTAAACCCATTTAATTTCAATGACCTTTAGTTCCAACTCCCTCCCTGGGGGGGATTGGTTCTATATATGCCCGGAGAAGTGGCTGGTTTCCGGGGCCAAAAAAGCCAAATGGTCTCCTATATTCATGCGACGGGTGCCTAAAGGTAAGTTTACCCACCCCGGTGAACTGCCTAAGGTCCATAGGCCTCCGACCACTGCTCCCTTAGCGGGGCGGTGGAACGGGCCGCCCGCCGACTAAGTTAACCCATAACCACTGATCGTTTAAGTCTTAAGGCCGGTCGGACCTCGTAAAAAGTCTCCCTCTGGGAGGATCACCCAATCTCCACCCCCCCTCCATCTCCAAACCGAAGCAAGTACCACACGGGAACACTCTGTTTGGGGATTCAGAAATAAATGTATTTATTTCGCAGTAAAACATATCAAAGCCACGGGGGTGCAGAAACACGGAGTGAATCCCGGCTGGGTTGCGCTTTGAAGAGGGTCCGGTTCAGGCCGTTTCGAGGGCGGAAAGACGGTTCTCACGAGCCCGCATCACATCGGCCGCAGAGAGGCCGGCTCGGTAGAAGGCCCGGGCAGTGATGTTGGAGTGGCACATGCTTGTCGTCACTCGATCTCTATCTTCGGCCGGCAGAGTCGAAACCTGAAACAGAGGTGCGAGGTGTCAGAAGTAGGAAGGCCGGGGTTAAGAGCCCACATAAGTCGGATTAAGTTCAACACTCACTTGGTTCGAAACAGCCGTGCGGATCAGGTTGAAGGCCACCGCGCCTCCGAGGCCCGCATCCGTCCACGCGATCCGAAGCAGTGAGTTTGGCTTGCGCAGCTGGTTCCCCCTGTCCAAGAACACGAACCCGTCCCGGGCCCCGTGTAAGTCGCTGAGTGCGGTCAACCAGGCCAGCTCTGTGGCAGACAACCCGATCGGAGCGTCCCCGAACGAGGCGTTGGTCTTGTGTTCACGAACATAAACCACGAAGCCGGTGCCATCCGTGGTGCTGGCTTGCCTCAACTCTCCAACCGTCAGGTTGAGAAACACAACCGACCGGTGACCGGTTAAGACAGACAAAAGGCCGAGCAGGTACCCCTGGAGCATCCGTAGCGTCGACCGGCGGGCGGTGTCCCCCGTCCGGGCCGCGTCTATGAGCTCTGGGATTCGGGTCTTAGCGTGGCTTAGGAAGACCCTGAAATCCGAAGGTTGCGGCAAGCGACTCAGCTTCGCTCTCTTCACGCGCTGGCGATGGCCCAGAATCGTGCGTGCGATGTCCCGATGAGCCTTGGCGAAGGTCAGCTTCAGCCTCTGGAGCTCTTCGGGGCTGACCCCGGCGGTCTCTGGGTCGAAGGCAGCGACGTGGGAGACGAACGCCTTGGCGCTGTGCAGGTAACACTTAACGGTTGTCGAAGCGTAACCCAGTTTCTGAAGGCTCTGTACCCAAGTGGGAACGTTCGTGTGATGGACGAAAGACAGGTCTGTGAATTGGCAGCCGGGCGGGGCGCAGTGAAGCAGGAACCGAATAACGTGGCCCCGTCGCTGGCGAGAGTTCTCGATGTCCTTCGGTGACGCGTCGACCCGCAGGTAGAACTTCTGAAAGTCGTCTACCGAACGGCTGACGTAGGTGTCCCGAAACCGATGCGGGATCACGAGCTGCCTCCCCCGGGAGGTTCGCCGTGCCCGCTCGGTCTCTGAATCCGTGTCCGAGGTGGATTCGGCAGGGGAAGACTCGCTCGGTTGGTAGTCGCTGTCGACCGGCTCCGGCGTGGCTTGGCCCGTAGTGGCTTGGCCCGGGGAGGCTTGGTCCGGCGAGGCTGGGTCCGGCGAAGCTGGGTCCGGCGTGTTGGGTCCCGGCGTGCTTGGGCCCGGCGTGCTTGGGCCCGGCATGGCTGGGTCCGGCATGCTGGGGCCCGGCGTGCTGGGGCCCGGCGAGGCTGGATTCGGGGAACAGGATACCGAGGGCGGTGGAGGGTTCCGCGGCTTAGACTGTTGATAGCGACGCAGAAGGTGGATGGTGCGAAGGCGTCGAGCGGCAGAGAGAGCGATCCGAAGGGCGAGGCCTTTGAGGGAATGCGCCGAGCCCAGGTGATCCGCCGGCGAAGAGAGAGACGGCAGGCCGCAGAGAGGGCAGTCGAGCTGGGACGAATTCTCCCCACTTTGGTCCAGTCCCCGGAGAAAGTCAATGTCGGCAGATCCAAGGCGGTGGAAGGTGGTATAATGGGAAGTCAGATCCGTAATGGCTTGCTCGCAGAGCGGGCAAGCATCAGGCGTGGTTGGCTCCGGCGTGCTTGGGTCCGGTGAGCTTGGGTACAGCATGGTTGGGTCCGGCGTGCTTGGGTCCGGCGTGCTTGGGTCCGGCGTGTTCGGGTCCGGCGTGTTCGGGTCCGGCGTGTTCGGTCCCGGCGTGCTCGGTCCCGGCGTGCTCGGTCCCGGCGTGTTCGGTCCCGGCGCGCTCGGTCCCGGCGTGCTTGGTCCCGGCGGCGAGGCTGGATTCGGGGAACGGGATCCCGAGGGCGGTGGAGGGTTCCGCGGCTTAGACTGTTGATAGCGACGCAGAAGGTGGAGGGTGCGAAGGCGTCGAGCGGCAGAGAGAGCGATCCGAAGGGCGAGGCCTTTGAGGGAATGCGCCGAGCCCAGGTGATCTGCCGGCGAAGAGAGAGACGGCAGGCCGCAGAGAGGGCAGTCGAGCTGTGATGAATTCTCCCCGCTTCGGTCCAGTTCTCGGAGGAAGGCTGCGTCGTCCGGTCCGAGTCTGTGGAAGATGGTAAAGTGGAAAGTCAGATCCGTAGCAATGGCTTGTTCGCAAAGCGGGCAGCTATCCATGGTGAGAGACTGACGGCTCCGAGTGAAGGCGACCCCTTATATAGCCCCCGGTTCGTGCATAATTAGGGGTTATGGGCGTTGATTGCTCCCGTTCGCGTTCGACGTTCGCCCATCTTGGGTGTATGAACCAGTGAGAACCAAGACCGATAGCGTATTACTGCCAAAATTAGTCCCGGTTTCCGAGCCAGGTGCCGGGCAGAGCGATGGGGAGTGGTCCCCAAGGTCCGTGGGGCCTACCACTGTCATAAATCCGAGTGGCTTCCACTCGGTCCGCCTCGACCGGGTACCTTTAAGGTCAAGTCCCAACCCCGGATCTCGTATCACGGTGGTATTGGGACTGCCTGTGGGTCTATAGGCCACCGACCATCTGCCCACTTGTGGGGCGGGTGGAACGGGCCGCCCCGTCGATTGTTATAAGCCCGTTGTGTCCACCCCGATGATTCGTTCGATGTATGCCTGGGAAGGTAAAACATTCCTGGGCATGGGGGGTCGAGCGTATGAGGGGTTTCCCCCGTCCCGAAAGAGAGAGTTTTCCGACCGATGATTCGTTCGATATGCCTGCCCGGGGAGGGTCAACTTCCCTGGGCACCGGGGGGTCGAACGTATGAGGATTGTCCCCCTTTTTAAACCCATAAATTTGCCCGTGCGCGAGTCGACGGGGCCGCGTAACCCCCCGAGGCGTTGGCCGGCGGTCATCCGCCGGTCCGTGGGATCTCCCGACCTTTCCCCTCCTTTGAGCGGGACGTGGGAGCGCACCACCGGGCCCCCGGCTGGAAACGGCCGGAGGCAAAGAGCGCATTAGAGGTGACACGGATCGGTCTTCCACAGACCGCGGCTGGAAGTTCGCAGGGTCGGCCTACGGGATCCGACCCTTCGTCTTCTTAAACGCAGACTTCCGTAGGCTCCGGGGGGCGAAACCGTAAACCTTTGCCGACCTCCTCGCACTGCGAGGGGGCCAGGATTTGCGGCTTGTCCGCGTATCGGTCCTACCAAGGACCGCGGCTGGAAGTTCGGTGGTGAGCCCTCGACCTTACGAGATTGAGGGCAAAACCCTTCGTCTTCTGAACATCAGACGGCTCCGGTGGTGGCGTACCGTAAAAACCTATGCCGACTTCCTCGCGCTTTGAGGGGGCCAGGATTCTCTTCCATTCTCTTCCCTTAACGGCTGTCCTTCACGGCCGTTCGAGCTCGGTATACGCGGAGCACCAGGGGCAGGCTTCTAAGCCTAAATACAGTGCTTAGAGCGATCCTCCCCACCTTGTGCTCCCAGCCTCCATGGCTCGTGGATGCCCGTAAGAGGCATGTCCGCTTGTCCAGAACGGTTCCGAGGGGGACTTAGTCGGCCGGTCGATCCAACAGTAGGTCCGTTCAACGTCCGCGTCGGTGGTGCCTTAGGGTCGGGATCCGTTTGAGGGAAGGACCCGGCCCCTAGCCTGCACCGTCCGGGCGAGAATCATACGTTTTCCAAGTTGCCAAGTCGATTGCAGACCCCCACAGCGGGGTCGCGTTCGATCCTCTTCGCTGGTGTCCCCTGAGATCACTCTCACGGGCTCCATGCGCCCCCTCTCTTTCCCCGTCCGGGGTTTGAGATCCAAGGGGGGTCGGTCTGGTTGATCCTGCCAGTATTATATGCTTGTCTCAAAGATTAAGCCATGCAAGTCTAAGTACACACGGGTTTTGGTACAGTGAAACTGCGAATGGCTCATTAAATCAGTTATGGTTCCTTTGATCGCTCCACACGTTACTTGGTATAACTGTGGTAATTCCAGAGCTAATACATGCAAACGAAGCGTTGGAAGGGTTCTGGGGGTCGGCGTGAAATGCTCTCCCGGCCCCTGTCCCCCGGATACGTGCATTTATCAGAACCGAAAAACCCTCCCGGCTCCGGTCGGGTCGCTTTGGTGACTCTAGATAACCTCTGGCCGATCGTTAAGCCCTCCGGGGCGGCGACGTATCATTCGAGTGTCTGCCCTATCAACTTTCGACGGTAGGCTACGTGCCTACCGTGGTGACCACGGGTAACGGGGAATCTGGGTTCGATTCCGGAGAGGGAGCCTGAGAAACGGCTACCACTTCCAAGGAAGGCAGCAGGCGCGCAAATTACCCATTCCCGACACGGGGAGGTAGTGACGAAAAATATCGATGCGGGTCCTATGAACCTGTGGAGCGTAATCGAAATGAACTCAATCTATGTCCGTGAGTGATGACCCATTGGAGGGCAAGTCTGGTGCCAGCAGCCGCGGTAATTCCAGCTCCAATAGCGTATGCTAAAGTTGCTGCAGTTAAAAAGCTCGTAGTTGGATGTGGGGACAGGTCTCGGATCCCCTGTACTGTCCGGGATGGCGTGGGGAGCTCCTTCGGGGGTGACCCCCTGTCTCTGGGTGGATGTTGGGACCTGGTCCCTACCCGCCGGTGTCCTCTGCTCGCCGGCCGCGGAGAAGCCCTTAGCTGGGTACTTCACTGCGGTGCACGGTGGGTTGGAGGGTCCGGAGCGTTTACTTTGAATAAAGCAGAGTGCTCAAAGCAGGCCGACACGTGCCATGTCTGACTGAGCTAGGAATAATGGAATAGGGCCCTTCCGCGGGGCTTCGGGGTCTCTCCTTCGGGACGGCTGGTCGTTCCGGAGTGGGGCTCCGGGGCTTCCACGGTCCTGTTTCGTGGGTTTTAAGGACCGAGGGCAATGATTAAGAGGGACGGCCGGGGGCATCCGTACCACACCGATAGAGGTGAAATTCGTTGACCGGTGTGGGACGAACGAAAGCGAAAGCATTTGCCAAGAATGTTTTCATTAATCAAGAACGAAAGTCGGGGGAGCGAAGACGATCAGATACCGTCGTAGTTCCGACCGTAAACTATGCCGACCCGCGATCCGGCGGCGTGAGGCTAGCGACCATGACCCGCCGGGCAGCGTGAGGGAAACCACGAGTCTTTGGGCTCTGGGGGGAGTACGGTTGCAAAGCTGAAACTTAAAGGAATTGACGGAAGGGCACCACCAGGAGTGGAGCTTGCGGCTTAATTTGACTCAACACGGGGAATCTCACCCGGCCCGGACACGGTAAGGATTGACAGATTGATGGCTCTTTCTTGATTCTGTGGGTGGTGGTGCATGGCCGTTGGGAGTTCGTGGAGCGATTCGTCTGGTTAACTCCGATAACGGACGAGACCCTGTGCCTTAAAAAGTTACACGGCCCTCCCTTGGGTCCCTGTGGGGGCTTGCGGCCCGAGGGGTTCGTCGGTCGGTGGCCGAACTTCTTAGAGCGATCCGGGGCAAGGCAAAGCCGTATGAGATTCGGGGCCATAACAGGTCTGTGATGCCCTTAGACGCCCGGGGCCGCACGTGAGTTACACTGGCTGGTTCAGCATGTGCATCCATCCTATGCCGAAAGGCCTGGGCAATCCTATGAACGCCTTCCCCGCTGGGGATAGGGGATTGTAACTTTTCCCCTTGAACGAGGAATTCCAAGTAGTCGCGGGTCACCAGCCCGCGTCGATTAAGTCCCTGCCCTTTGTACACACCGCCCGTCGCTACTACCGATTGGATGGCCTGGTGAGGTCCTCGGACCGTCTCCGAGGTGCCCCTTTACCGGGGGGTTGCCTCGTTGAGGTGGGAAGTCGATCGAACCTGGGCATCTAGAGGGAGTAAAAGTCGTAACAAGGTTTCCGTAGGGGAACCTGCGGAAGGATCATTAACGGTGACCTGGCCACGGCCGGTTGTCGAGTCGGACTCGAGAGGCCAAACCTCCCCCGGCGGGTACCTTCAAGGTATGGACCGCAGAAGCCTCGTACCTTTCGTCGTCGGCCGACGTGAGTCTCTCCCCCTCCGGGTGGGTGGACGTAGCGAGCCGGCTTCGGAACTCGGGGTTATGCGAGGACCGCCTTAGGTGCATAGGTACCCCGGTCCGCCCCCCTCGTTCGCGGGGGGGAGAGTGGCGCCGGAGCCGCCCGCCGGGTCGTTAAACCAACCATTGATCGTTGAAGGCTTGATTGTGCGTGCGCGAGTCAAAGGGGCTTACTCACCCCCAGGGCGTTGGCCGGTGCTCGCCGGCCTCGGTGGGATCTCCCTGAACCCATCCCCCCGGCACAGGGGGTGGTGGTGGACGGGAGCGTACCGCCGGGCGAAACTCTTTCCCCTCACGGGGTTGGAGCGGAGCTTAAGAGCGCATGCAAATACCCCGATGTTGGCTTCGCAGAGACGGACCGTATAATAGTCTAAGGCCGGTGCGCGAGTTGAAGGGGCCTCACGAACCCCGGATGCGTTTAAACACCCGAAGGAGACGGCCGGTGCCCGCCGGTCCTGACTAGGTGGGATCTACCCAGCGCCTTCCCCTAAGCGGGGGACTTGGGAGCGTACCACCGGGCCTCGCTCATACCCTCCGGGGTGGAGAGCTTGGCTTTGAGCGCACGCCTGAATGCCTTAGACCGGGACCCGTAACGCAGCGAACCAAACCCTGGGCCTCGCCGGGAACGGTGGGGCCTAGACCCGGTCTCCTAAACCACGTAAGTCTCGGGCACCTACTCGGGCGATCGTCCCCCGGGCCGTAACTCCTCGGTCCGGTGGTGACGCCCAGGTTCAATGACCTTCCCCCCTCCACGGGGGGGAAGGCACCCGGCTTGAAATATTGTCAAACGTTGTCTCGTGTTCGAATGGCTTCCTTCGCCCGGCCTGTAACGGGCCGGGCACAAACCTCATACAACTCTTAGCGGTGGATCACTTGGCTCGTGCATCGATGAAGAACGCGGTAACCTGCGTTAAATAATGTGAATTGCAGAACACAGATCATCGATATTTCGAACGCACATGGCGGCCGCGGGGGTCCATCCCGCGGCCACGCCTGTCTGAGGGTCGGTTTACCCATCGATCGGTCTTCCTAGACCGCGGCTGGGAGTTCGCAGGGCCTCCACCTCGGACGGCCCTTCGTCTCCCTAAACCCAGACTCGGGCCTTAAACCCGACGTGTGGCGAGAGCTCCGGACGTAGGGAGAGCCATTAGGTCCGGGTCCAATCCGTCATAGTCTCTCCCCGCTGGGCTCTCCGCCGCCGTCGGAGAGTGGGTACCGTAATACGGCGAGCGGCCGGGGGGTTCGCGCCCCCCGCGCCCCGCAAAACAGTCTCGTAGTGCGACCTCAGATCAGACGAGACAACCCGCTGAACTTAAGCATATCAGTAAGCGGAGGAAAAGAAACTAACAAGGATTCCCCTAGTAGCGGCGAGCGAAGAGGGAAGAGCCCAGCGCTGAATCCCACTTTCCCCTGACCGGGGTGGGCCGGGAAATGTAGCGTACGGAAGTCCGTTTGGTCTCGGTGCGGACGCGGGACCAAGTTTTGCAAGGAAGTGTCTTCCGCAGATGGTGAAGGCCCGGTATTGTCCCGCATCCCGCCGGGTAGATCGGGCTTCCCGGAGTCGAGTTGCTTGTGAATGCAGCTCAAAGTGGGTGGTAAACTCCATCTAAGGCTAAATACCGGCACGAGACCGATAGCGAACAAAGTACCGTGAGGGAAAGTTGAAAGCAGTACTTTGAAGAGAGAGTTCAAGAGAGCGTGAAACCGTTGAGAGGTAAACGGTCGGGGGACCGAGAAGACCCCCCCGGGGGATTCAGCCGGGCGGACGGCCCGCGCTCGTGTGGTTCCGTGGCTCGGAGGCGAGTTCATCCGGGCGAGAGTGGGGGCGACCCCACTCCCTGCTCGGCCCTGAGCTTCGCCTCTCGACTTCGGGCCTCTCGGGCGTACGAAGGCTCGGCCCGTCAGGTGTACTTCCCCCCGCGTGGTGGGTGAGTCGCGACCGGCTCCGGTTAGGCTTGGAAGGGCCCGAGGGTGAAGGTAGGTCCGTCCGGAGAAGGGAGCCCCACGTGGCCCCCGGACACGGGCGTTCCGCTACAGCCCCTCGCTCCGACTTCGCCGATAACGCCGGGGCCGCGGAGTAATGTCCTTTCCGCGTTTTCCCCTCCTTCGGGATGGGGATGGGGCCCCCCCTGATCGTTCGGACGAAAGCGGGCCGGTTGGGCTGTCCTCAGCCCCGGGCTAGGCCCGCTACGGCAATACGGGGGGTGATCCAGGCCCACAGCCAAAACGCCTAAGGTCAGCGGCTAAGTTCGGACCCCGACCGACCCGTCTTGAAACACGGACCAAGGAGTCTAACGCGTATGCGAGTCAAAGGGGCTTGAACCCCGGAGGCGCAACGAAGGTGAAGGCCGGCGCGCGTCGGCTGAGGTGGGATCTGATGCACCCCGTCAATGTTTGGGTTGACAGCGCACCACCGGCCTGCTCTCCACCGAGTGGAGAGTGGAGCAAGAGCATACGCGGTGGTACCCGAAAGATGGTGATCTATGCCTGGGCAGGGCGAAGCCAGGGGAAACCCTGCGTGGAGGCCCGTAGCGGTCCTGACGTTCAATTCGGTCGTCCGACCTGGGTATAGGGGCGAAAGACTTAACGAACCATCTAGTAGCTGGTTCCCTCCGAAGTTTCCCTCAGGATAGCTGGCACCAGACTCAGTTTTATCCGGTAAAGCAATGATCATAGGCTGCGGGGCCGAAATGGCCTCGTCCTACCCTCAAACTTTAAATGGGTAAGAGGCCCGGCTCGCAGGCTTGGAGCCGGGCATCGAATGATGGTGCCAAGTGGGCCACTTTTGGTAAGCAGAACTGGTGCTGCGGGATGAACCGAACGCGCGGGTTAAGGCGCCCGACGCGACGCTCATCAGACCCCAGGAAAGGTGTCGGTTGATATAGACAGCGGGGCGGTGGCCATGAAAGTCGGAATCCGCTAAGGAGTGTGTAACAACTCACCTGCCGAATCAACTGGCCCTGAAAATGGATGGCGCTGGAGCGTCGGGCCCATACCCGGCCGTCGCAGGTGTCACAATCCCTGATTTGAAACACGGACCGTATGCCGCGACGAGTAGGAGGGCCGCCGCGGTGGCGCTGAAGCCTCTGGCGTGAGCCTGGGTCGAGCCGCCGCGGGTGCAGATCTTGGTGGTAGTAGCAAATATTCAGATGGGATCTTTGAAGGCCGAAGTGGAGAAGGGTTCCACGCCGACAGCGCTTGGCCGTGGGTTAGTCGGTCCTAAGGGATAGGCGAACGCCGTTCGGAAACGCTGGGGCGATGGTCTCGTCTGCCCCCCGCTGACCGAAAGGGGATCGGGCCAATATCCCCGAACCTGGGATTGGGGAGATTGAGTGCCGAGAAGGCGCTCTCATAGCGGTAACGCAAACGAACCCGGAGACGTCGGTGGGAACCCCGGGGAGGATTCACTCTCCTTGCTAAAGAGCTGGAGCGCCCTGGAATGGGATTGTCCCGAGAAAGGGGCTCAACGCTCTGAAAGGCGCCGCATGCATCCGTGAGGCAGCCGGGACGTTCCCCATCGGCCCTTGAAAATCCGGGGGAGGTATAGTGAATTTCCCCCCAGGCCGTACCCATATCCGCATCAGGTCTCCAAGGTGAACAGCCTCTGGCGTGTTGGAACAATGTAGGTAAGGGAAGTCGGCAAAATAGATCCGTAACTTCGGGATAAGGATTGGCTCTAATGGCTGGGCTCGGTCGGGCCCTTTAGCTGAAGCGTAGGCCGAGGGCTGTTCTGGTTCTGGTTCGCCCTTGCCCTGAGGGTCATGCGGGGCAAAAGCGCACGGCGCCCGGGTTGACTCCTGCGTCTGTCGGTTAAAGTGCGTGGGTCGCAGCCGCGCGAGGCAGCCGGTGTTCCCTCCCGGTGGTGCTTAGGGGACTCGGTCGGTGCCGGGGGGAGGCGGTCGTGGATGGGACTCCGGCGGGGGTGCGTCCTTAGGGGACGAACCTCCGGTGCGTCTCGTCCTTCGGCCCTTCCTTCCCGAAGTCGGCCGGGCTCCGAGGCCCATCGGCGGGTCCCGGCCAGGCTCGCGAGCGCGGCCTTCCGTACTCCCGTTCGGACGTGGGGGGGGGAAGACTCTGGAGTTGTGTGCGGATGCGTCGCCGGCCGTAGGGGCTTGGGAGGACCGGACCGGAGCAGTGTGACTGGAGACGGGCGTGACGAGCCGAGGCCTCGTGGATCTATCGGGTGTGAGTCTCGCCTCGGAGGGGTGGCAGCTCCGAGGTGGTTCTCTCGACCGGCACCCAACAGCCGAATTAGAACTGCTGCGGACCAGGGGAATCCGACTGTTTAATAAAAACACAGCATTGTGAAGGCTCTCGGACGGTTTTGACACAATGTGATTCCTGCCCAGTGCTCTGAATGTCAAAGTGAAGAAATTCACCCAAGCACGGGTAAACGGCGGGGGTAACTATGACCCTCTTAAGGTAACGAAATGCCTCGTCATCTAATTAGTGACCTGCATGAATGGATTAACGAGATTCCCACTGTCCCTACCTACTATCTAGCGAAACCACAGCCAAGGGAACGGGCTTGGCAGAATCAGCGGGGAAAGAAGACCCTGTTGAGCTTGACTCTAGTCTGTCATTGAGAGGCTGCATAGGAGGTGTAGAATAAGTGGGAAGCCCGCCGAAGGCCAGCACCCGAGGCGGGCTGTCCGTGAAATACCACTACTCTTACCGTTACCTCTCTAACCCGGTGAAGGTGTCGGTGGGAACCCTTTCCTTGCTGGGGGTTCCTTGTTCCAAGGTGCTAAGCCCTGGGTGGGTCGCTTGGCAGTGAGTCCGGTTACACTCATGTTGCGGGCCTCCGTGCCCGGGGCGAGTCCCTCCGGGGACAGTGACAGGTGGGGAGTTTGACTGGGGCGGTACACCTGTCAAAGCGTAACGCAGGTGTCCTAAGGCGGGCTCAGGGAAGGACAGAAACCTCCCGTAGAGCATAAGGGCAAAAGCCGGCTTGATCCTGATTTTCAGTATGAATACGGACCGTGAAAGCGGGGCCTAACGATCCTTCCGTCTGCTTTTTGGGTTTTAAGCGGGAGGTGTCAGAAAAGTTACCACAGGGATAACTGGCTTGTGGCGGCCAAGCGTTCATAGCGACGTCGCCGTTTGATTCTTCGATGTCGGCTCTTCCTATCATTGCGAAGCAGAATTCGCAAAGCGTTGGATTGTTCACCCACTAACAGGGAACGTGAGCTGGGTTTAGACCGTCGTGAGACAGGTTAGCTTTACCCTACTGATGTTGACCGTTGCTCCGATAGTAATCCAGCCCAGTACGAGAGGAACCGCAGGTTCGGATACATGGTACTCGCGCTTGGCTGTGCAGCTACTGGTGCAAGGCTATCATCCGAGGGCTTACGACTGAACGCCTCTAAGTCGGAATCCCGCCTAGAAGGAGCGATACATCCGCGCCCAGCATCGGTGAGCTTGGTCTTGGATAGCCGGGGTGGGAGGTGCTTTCCTCCCCACCGCCGGTGACGAGAGCCGCATGACACTGGAACCGGACCGGGGCTAATGAACGCCTCGGTCCACCTCCCTCGTCAAAGCAAATGTCTCTTGATCCGGGTGTGAAATGACTCGTAAACGACCTGATTCGGAGTGCGGGTGTCGTAAGTGGCAGAGCGGGTGCATATACCGCGATCCATTGAAAGTCATCCCGTCCACTCAAACATTTGTCGGGGGGAAGGCGAAAGCAAACCCCCGGCCCTCCGGAGCGGTCCAGGTCTGGTTCTCTGGGGCGCGGGCCCCGGAGACTCCGTACACCGGTTAGAGGGAGCCGGTGGCGGGCATAGGGGAGGTGGGTACTCCCCTGTGAAATCCTGGATGACAGTTTTAGGTCTCGTAGTGGGCGAAAATCGGACTTAGTGCAATTTCCGAAACTCTGGTTCTCTGGGGGCGCGGGCCCCGAGAGTCCGTACACCGGTTAGAGGGAGCCGGTGGCGGGCATAGGGAGGCAGGTCGCTCCCTTGAATGGTCCTGGATGTCTGGACTTAGTGCAATTTCTGAAACTCTGGTTCTCTGGGGGCGCGGGCCCCGAGAGTCCGTACACCGGTTAGAGGGAGCCGGTGGCGGGCATAGGGAGGCAGGTCGCTCCCTTGAATGGTCCTGGATGTCTGGACTTAGTGCAATTTCTGAAACTCTGGTTCTCTGGGGGCGCGGGCCCCGAGAGTCCGTACACCGGTTAGAGGAAGCCGGTGGCGGGCATAGGGAGGCAGGTCGCTCCCTTGAATGGTCCTGGATGTCTGGACTTAGTGCAATTTCTGAAACTCTGGTTCTCTGGGGGCGCGGGCCCCGAGAGTCCGTACACCGGTTAGAGGGAGCCGGTGGCGGGCATAGGGAGGCAGGTCGCTCCCTTGAATGGTCCTGGATGTCTGGACTTAGTGCAATTTCTGAAACTCTGGTTCTCTGGGGGCGCGGGCCCCGAGAGTCCGTACACCGGTTAGAGGGAGCCGGTGGCGGGCATAGGGAGGCAGGTCGCTCCCTTGAATGGTCCTGGATGTCTGGACTTAGTGCAATTTCTGAAACTCTGGTTCTCTGGGGGCGCGGGCCCCGAGAGTCCGTACACCGGTTAGAGGAAGCCGGTGGCGGGCATAGGGAGGCAGGTCGCTCCCTTGAATGGTCCTGGATGTCAGCAATTTCTTAAGAAGGGCGCCCTCTTGTGGTCCCATGGCCGAAGTACATGCTCCGAGCCCGGGTATGGCAGTGGGCGGAATGAGACTTAGAGGAATGTTGACGGAGCCATGAGGGGCCCCCCCTGGAGGTCCCATGGCCGAGAAAAGTGCTCCGAGCCCGGGGTGATAGAGAACCGTGAACGCCGCGGTTAAAGACCTCGGGTATGGCAGTGGGCGGAATGAGACTTAAAGGAATATTGACGGAGCCAAGAGGGGCCTCCCCTGGAGGTCCCATGGCCGAGAAAAGTGCCCCGAGCCCGGGGTGATAGAGAACCGTAAAGCGCGCGGGTTTGGGGCTCGGGTCTTCCAGTGGGCGGAGTGAGACTTAAAGGAATATTGACGGAGCCATGAAGGGCCCCCCCTGGAGGTCCCATGGCCGAGAAAAGTGCTCCGAGCCCGGGGTGATAGAGAACCGTAAAGCGCGCGGGTTTGGGGCTCGGGTCTTCCAGTGGGCGGAGTGAGACTTAAAGGAATATTGACGGAGCCATGAAGGGCCCCCCCTGGAGGTCCCATGGCCGAGAAAAGTGCTCCGAGCCCGGGGTGATAGAGAACCGTAAAGCGCGCGGGTTTGGGGCTCGGGTCTTCCAGTGGGCGGAGTGAGACTTAAAGGAATATTGACGGAGCCATGAAGGGCCCCCCCTGGAGGTCCCATGGCCGAGAAAAGTGCCCCGAGCCCGGGGAGATAGAGAACCGTAAAGCGCGCGGGTTTGGGGCTCGGGTCTTCCAGTGGGCGGAGTGAGACTTAAAGGAATATTGACGGAGCCATGAAGGGCCCCCCCTGGAGGTCCCATGGCCGAGAAAAGTGCCCCGAGCCCGGGGAGATAGAGAACCGTAAAGCGCGCGGGTTTGGGGCTCGGGTCTTCCAGTGGGCGGAGTGAGACTTAAAGGAATATTGACGGAGCCATGAAGGGCCCCCCCTGGAGGTCCCATGGCCGAGAAAAGTGCCCCGAGCCCGGGGAGATAGAGAACCGTAAAGCGCGCGGGTTTGGGGCTCGGGTCTTCCAGTGGGCGGAATGAGACTTAAAGGAATATTGACGGAGCCAAGAGGGGCCTCCCCTGGAGGTCCCGTGGCCGAGAAAAGTGCCCCGAGCCCGGGGAGATAGAGAACCGTAAAGCGCGCGGGTTTGGGGCTCGGGTCTTCCAGTGGGCGGAGTGAGACTTAGAGAAATGAAGACGGAGCTAAGAGGGGCCCCCCCTGGAGGTCCCATGGCCGAGAAAAGTGCTCCGAGCCCGGGGAGATAGAGAACCGTAAAGCGCGCGGGTTTGGGGCTCAGGTCTTCCAGTGGGCGGAGTGAGACTTAGAGAAATGATGACGGAGCTAAGAGGGGCCCCCCCTGGAGGTCCCATGGCCGAGAAAAGTGCTCCGAGCCCGGGGAGATAGAGAACCGTAAAGCGCGCGGGTTTGAGGCTCAGGTCTTCCAGTGGGCGCTCGTTCCAGCGGCGCGGGCTGGATGGTTTAGTCCGAGGAGGAGTGCTTAAGTGTGGGCCGGATAGGTTCGAGAGGTGCGCTGGGTTCCTGGAGGTCCAGCCCCGGAGGTTTGGAGCGGGCGATGGAGCTAGCGAGGCCGAGTCGGGTGAGCCTGGGCCGGGCATGGGCGTTGGCGGCGATGGGGGTCTTCTCCCCGGAGGTTTGGAGCGGGCGATGGAGCTAGCGAGGCCGAGTCGGGTGAGCCTGGGCCGGGCATGGGTGTTGGCAGCGACGGGGGTGTCTTCCCCGGAGGTAAGTACCGTGGGGGGCAAGCGTGAGATATTCCAGGCCGGGAAAAGTGAGCTAAATTCGGCAAAGCGTTGTTAAAAAGGGGGTTCGGTTGATTTTTTTGTTAAATCTAAACGAACAAAGGGTGCGAGGCGTGAAAATTGCATTCAGCCGTGATTTTTTGGCAAAGTGCTAACCCTAGTGGTCTCCCAGTGGGACGTTTTAAAGTAGGACTTAGAAAAATTTCTGACCCTCTTCGCCCTAGGTAGCAAGCCCAAAACGGAGCACCTCGGAGTGGTAAAAATTCAGAGGGCATGGGGGTTTCCAGTGCGGTGCCGTCAGGACATTAGGGTTCCTTTAGAAAAGACGAAAGTTTGGGTACACCGTATGTAACTATGACAAGCCCAAGGCTCTGGTTCGCCTGTGGGCATGAATATAGTGAGATTTCCGCGTTATCTCACTGGAGGTGACCCCGGAACGGTTCAAAACCTAAGTCGAGACTTCCATGGAACCCCGATGATGGGAGTTTGAAGCCCGAGGAGTGACGCCCTCTGGGCTAAGGTTGCTGGTAGGTTCGGCCCCCCTCTCTGGAGGTCTAAATGACTTCCATGGACCCCGGTGATGCGAATTTGATGCCCGAGGAGTGACTCACCTCTGGGCTAAGGGTGGTGGTATGCCCGGCCCCCCCTCTGGAGGTCTCGAATGACTTCCATGGACCCCGGTGAAGCGTATTTCATGCCCGATGAGGAGCACACCTCTGGGCTAAGGGTGGTGGTATGCTCAGCCCCCCCTCTGGAGGTCTAAACTGACTTCCATGGACCCCGGTGATGCGAATTTGATGCCCGAGGAGTGACTCACCTCTGGGCTAAGGGTGGTGGTATGCCCAGCCCCCCCTCTGGAGGTCTCGAATGACTTCCATGGACCCCGGTGAAGCGTATTTCATGCCCGATGAGGAGCACACCTCTGGGCTAAGGGTGGTGGTATGCTCAGCCCCCCCTCTGGAGGTCTAAACTGACTTCCATGGACCCCGGTGATGCGAATTTGATGCCCGAGGAGTGACTCACCTCTGGGCTAAGGGTGGTGGTATGCCCGGCCCCCCCTCTGGAGGTCTCCAAAACCTAAGTCGAGACTTCCATGGACCCCGGTTATCCGAATTTCATGCCCGAGGAGTGACGCCCTCTGGGCTTAGGGTGGTGGTAAGACCGGCCCCCCCTCTCTGGAGGTCTAGATTGACTTCCATGGACCCCGGTTAAGCGTATTTCATGCCCGAGGAGTGACGCCCTCTGGGCTAAGGGTGGTGGTAAGCCCGGCCCCCCCTCTGGATGTCTCCAAAACCTAAGTCGAGACTTCCATGGACCCCGGTTATCCGAATTTCATGCCCGAAGAGTGACGCCCTCTGGGCTTAGGGTGGTGGTAAGACCAGCCCCACTCTCTGGAGGTCTAAACTGACTTCCATGGACCCCGGTGATCCGAATTTCATGCCCGAGGAGTGACGCCCTCTCGGCTAGGGTGGTGGTAAGTGCAGCCCCCCCTCTCTGGAGGTCTAAAATGACTTCCATGGACCCCGGTGAAGCGAATTTCATGCCCGAGGAGTGACGCCCTCTCGGCTAGGGTGGTGGTAAGCCAGGCCCCCCCTCTCTGGAGGTCAAAACTGACTTCCATGGACCCCGGTATAGCGTATTTCATGCCCGAGGAGTGACGCCCTCTGGGCTAAGGGTGGTGGTATGCCCGGCCCCCCCTCTGGAGGTCTCCAAAACCTAAGTCGAGACTTCCATGGACCCCGGTTATCCGAATTTCATGCCCGAGGAGTGACGCCCTCTGGGCTTAGGGTGGTGGTAAGCCCGGCCCCACTCTCTGGAGGTCTAAACTGACTTCCATGGACCCCGGTTATCCGAATTTCATGCCCGAGGAGTGACGCCCTCTGGGCTAAGGGTGGTGGTAAGCCCGGCCCCCCCTCTCTGGAGGTCTAAAATCACTTCCATGGACCCCGGTGTAGCGTATTTCATGCCCGAGGAGTGACGCCCTCTGGGCTTAGGGTGGTGGTAAGCCCGGCCCCACTCTCTGGAGGTCTAAACTGACTTCCATGGACCCCGGTTATCCGAATTTCATGCCCGAGGAGTGACGCCCTCTGGGCTTAGGGTGGTGGTAAGCCCGGCCCCACTCTCTGGAGGTCTAAACTGACTTCCATGGACCCCGGTTATCCGAATTTCATGCCCGAGGAGTGACGCCCTCTGGGCTTAGGGTGGTGGTAAGCCCGGCCCCACTCTCTGGAGGTCTAAACTGACTTCCATGGACCCCGGTTATCCGAATTTCATGCCCGAGGAGTGACGCCCTCTGGGCTTAGGGTGGTGGTAAGCCCGGCCCCACTCTCTGGAGGTCTAAACTGACTTCCATGGACCCCGGTTATCCGAATTTCATGCCCGAGGAGTGATGAACCTCTGGGCTAAGGGTGGTGGTAAGTGCAGCCCCCCCTCTGGAGGTTTCCAAAACCTAAGTCGAGACTTCCATGGACCCCGGTGATGCGAATTTCAAGCCCGAGGAGTGGTGCCCTCTGGGCTAAGGGTGGTGGTAAGCCCGGCCCCCCCTCTCTGGAGGTCTAAAAGGACTTCCATGGACCCCGGTATAGCGTATTTCATGCCCGAGGAGTGACGCCCTCTGGGCTTAGGGTGGTGGTAAGTGCAGCCCCCCCTCTGGAGGTTTCCAAAACCTAAGTCGAGACTTCCATGGACCCCGGTGATGCGAATTTCAAGCCCGAGGAGTGGTGCCCTCTGGGCTAAGGGTGGTGGTAAGCCCGGCCCCCCCTCTCTGGAGGTCTAAACTGACTTCCATGGACCCCGGTGTAGCGTATTTCATGCCCGAGGAGTGACGCCCTCTGGGCTTAGGGTGGTGGTAAGCCAGGCCCCCCCCTCTCTGGAGGTCAAAATTGACTTCCATGGACCCCGGTTATCCGAATTTTATGCCCGAGGAGTGACGCCCTCTGGGCTAAGGGTGGTGGTAAGTCCGGCCCCCACCCTCTGGATGCGTTCAAAACCTAAGTCGAGACTTCCATGGACCCCGGTGATGCGAAGTGACATGCCCGAAGAGTGGTGCCTTCTGGGCTAAGGTTGTGATAAGCCCGGTCTCTCCTCTGGAGGTCTGTGGTTTTAAAGTGAATATTTTCTAAGTCCCTCACCTGAGATTTTAAGAGAATCAGGACCCTCCTCAAGCCTCGTAGCGAGTCCGAGGGAGGTTCATCGTTGTCGGCTATGCGAAAGGGGTTCAGACGCCTCTAATCCTGTGGGCATATGGTTTCTCAGCCTGGTGCCGTCGGGATATTAGGGAGGCATTAAATCAGACGTAAGTTTGGGTAACAGCGATGCGAAACGCTATGCCCAAAGGAGTGGCTTCCCGATGGGCTTGAAATAATGGGAATGTCCGCTCTGCTTCCCTGGATGTGTTCAAAACCTAAGTCGAGACATCCGTAGACCCCGTTGATGCGAATTCCATGCCCGAGGAGTGACGCCCTCTGGGCTTAAGGGTGGTGGTAAGACCGGCCCCACTCTCTGGAGGTCTAAACTGACTTCCATGGACCCCGGTGATTCGAATTTCAAGCCCGAGGAGGTGCACACCTCCGGGCTAAGGGGATGGTTTGGGTGGCCTCCCCTCTGGATGTGTTCAAAACCTAAGTTGAGACATCCATAGACCCCGGTAATCCGAATTTCATGCCCGAGGAGTGACGCCCTCTGGGCTTAAGAGTGGTGGTAAGACCGGCCCCACTCTCTGGAGGTCTAAACTGACTTCCATGGACCCCGGTGATGCGAATTTCATGCCAGAGGAGTGGTGCCCTCTGGGCTAAGAGTGGTGGTAAGACCGGCCCCACTCTCTGGATGTCTAAAATGACTTCCATGGACCCCGGTGATGCGAATACACAAGCCCGAGGAGTGGCACACCTCTGGGCTAAGGGGATGGTTTGGGTTGCCTCCCCTCTGGAGGTCTAAAAATGACTTCCATAGACCCCGGCGAAGCGAATTTAAAGCCCGAGGACTGGCACCCCTCTGGGCTAAGGGTGGTGGTTAATCCGGCCCCCCCTTCTGGATGTGTTCAAAACCTAAGTCGAGACATCCATGGACCCCGGTGATGCGAAGTGACATGCCCGAGGAGTGGCGCCCTCTGGGCTAAGGTTGTGATAAGCCCGGTCTCTCCTCTGGAGGTCTGTGGTTTTAAAGTGAAAATTTTCTAAGTCCCTCACCTGAGATTTTAAGAAAATCAGGACCCTCCTCAAGCCTCGTAGCGAGTCCGAGGGAGGTTCATCGTTGTCGGCTATGCGAACGAGGTTCCAATGCCTCAAATCCTGTGGGCATATGGTTTCTCAGCCTGGTGCCGTCGGGATATTAGGGAGGCATTAAATCAGACGTAAGTTTGGGTAACAGCGATGCGAAACGCTATGCCCAAAAGAGTGGCTTCCCGATGGGCTTGAAATAATGGGAATGTCCGCTCTGCTTCCCTGGATGTGTTCAAAACCTAAGTCGAGACATCCGTAGACCCCGTTGATGCGAATACCGAAGCCCGAGGACTGGCACACCTCTGGGCTAGGGTGGGGATAAGATATGCCCCCACCCTCTGGAGGTTTTCAAAACCTAAGTCGAGACCTCCATAGACCCCGGTGATGCGAATACCGAAGCCCGAGGACTGGCACCCCTCTGGGCTAGGGTGGGGATAAGATATGCCCCCACCCTCTGGAGGTTTTCAAAACCTAAGTCGAGACCTCCATAGACCCCGGTGATGCGAATACCGAAGCCCGAGGACTGGCACCCCTCTGGGCTAGGGTGGTGGTTAATCCGGCCCCCCCTCTGGAGGTTTTCAAAACCTAAGTTGAGACCTCCGTAGACCCCGGTGATGCGAATACCGAAGCCCGAGGACTGGCACACCTCTGGGCTAAGGGGTTGGTATGCTCGGCCTCCCCTCTGGAAGTCTAAAAATAATTAGAAATATTTCTAAGTTCGACAACGAGCACTGGCAGAACTGGATCAAAGACTTCCATACACCCCGGTGATGCGAAGTTTCAAGCCCGAGGAGTGGCACACCTCTGGGCTAAGGGGATGGTTTGGGTTGCCTCCCCTCTGGAGGTCTAAAATGACTTCCATGGACCCCGGTGATTCGAATTTAAAGCCCGAGGACTGGCACACCTCTGGGCTAAGGGGATGGTTTGGGTTGCCTCCCCTCTGGAGGTCTAAAATGACTTCCATGGACCCCGTTGATGCGAATACACAAGCCCGAGGACTGGCACACCTCTGGGCTAAGGGGATGGTTTGGGTTGCCTCCCCTCTGGAGGTCTAAAATGACTTCCATGGACCCCGTTGATGCGAATACACAAGCCCGAGGAGTGGCACACCTCTGGGCTAAGGGGATGGTTTGGGTTGCCTCCCCTCTGGAGGTCTAAAAATGACTTCCATGGACCCCGTTGATGCGAATACACAAGCCCGAGGACTGGGACACCCTCTGGGCTTAAGGTGGAGGTAAGCCCGGCCTCCCCTCTTTATTAAAAAAAAACTCTAAGTCCCAACGGCAAATGCCAGAGCTTTAAGCCGAAACTCAAGAGAGTTCGATCGGTATAACTGACTTGACTATCTGCCCTTAGCCCCCGATGGTTCATTCTATATATGCCCGGAGAAGTGGCTGGTTTCCGGGGCCAAAAAAGCCAAATGGTCTCCTATATTCATGCGACGGGTGCCTAAAGGTAAGTTTACCGCCCCCAGTGAACTGCCTAAGGTCCATAGGCCTCCGACCACTGCTCCCTTAGCGGGGCGGTGGAACGGGCCGCCCGCCGACAAAGTTAACTGTTAAACCCATTTAATTTCAATGACCTTTAGTTCCAACTCCCTCCCTGGGGGGGATTGGTTCTATATATGCCCGGAGAAGTGGCTGGTTTCCGGGGCCAAAAAAGCCAAATGGTCTCCTATATTCATGCGACGGGTGCCTAAAGGTAAGTTTACCCACCCCGGTGAACTGCCTAAGGTCCATAGGCCTCCGACCACTGCTCCCTTAGCGGGGCGGTGGAACGGGCCGCCCGCCGACTAAGTTAACCCATAACCACTGATCGTTTAAGTCTTAAGGCCGGTCGGACCTCGTAAAAAGTCTCCCTCTGGGAGGATCACCCAATCTCCACCCCCCCTCCATCTCCAAACCGAAGCAAGTACCACACGGGAACACTCTGTTTGGGGATTCAGAAATAAATGTATTTATTTCGCAGTAAAACATATCAAAGCCACGGGGGTGCAGAAACACGGAGTGAATCCCGGCTGGGTTGCGCTTTGAAGAGGGTCCGGTTCAGGCCGTTTCGAGGGCGGAAAGACGGTTCTCACGAGCCCGCATCACATCGGCCGCAGAGAGGCCGGCTCGGTAGAAGGCCCGGGCAGTGATGTTGGAGTGGCACATGCTTGTCGTCACTCGATCTCTATCTTCGGCCGGCAGAGTCGAAACCTGAAACAGAGGTGCGAGGTGTCAGAAGTAGGAAGGCCGGGGTTAAGAGCCCACATAAGTCGGATTAAGTTCAACACTCACTTGGTTCGAAACAGCCGTGCGGATCAGGTTGAAGGCCACCGCGCCTCCGAGGCCCGCATCCGTCCACGCGATCCGAAGCAGTGAGTTTGGCTTGCGCAGCTGGTTCCCCCTGTCCAAGAACACGAACCCGTCCCGGGCCCCGTGTAAGTCGCTGAGTGCGGTCAACCAGGCCAGCTCTGTGGCAGACAACCCGATCGGAGCGTCCCCGAACGAGGCGTTGGTCTTGTGTTCACGAACATAAACCACGAAGCCGGTGCCATCCGTGGTGCTGGCTTGCCTCAACTCTCCAACCGTCAGGTTGAGAAACACAACCGACCGGTGACCGGTTAAGACAGACAAAAGGCCGAGCAGGTACCCCTGGAGCATCCGTAGCGTCGACCGGCGGGCGGTGTCCCCCGTCCGGGCCGCGTCTATGAGCTCTGGGATTCGGGTCTTAGCGTGGCTTAGGAAGACCCTGAAATCCGAAGGTTGCGGCAAGCGACTCAGCTTCGCTCTCTTCACGCGCTGGCGATGGCCCAGAATCGTGCGTGCGATGTCCCGATGAGCCTTGGCGAAGGTCAGCTTCAGCCTCTGGAGCTCTTCGGGGCTGACCCCGGCGGTCTCTGGGTCGAAGGCAGCGACGTGGGAGACGAACGCCTTGGCGCTGTGCAGGTAACACTTAACGGTTGTCGAAGCGTAACCCAGTTTCTGAAGGCTCTGTACCCAAGTGGGAACGTTCGTGTGATGGACGAAAGACAGGTCTGTGAATTGGCAGCCGGGCGGGGCGCAGTGAAGCAGGAACCGAATAACGTGGCCCCGTCGCTGGCGAGAGTTCTCGATGTCCTTCGGTGACGCGTCGACCCGCAGGTAGAACTTCTGAAAGTCGTCTACCGAACGGCTGACGTAGGTGTCCCGAAACCGATGCGGGATCACGAGCTGCCTCCCCCGGGAGGTTCGCCGTGCCCGCTCGGTCTCTGAATCCGTGTCCGAGGTGGATTCGGCAGGGGAAGACTCGCTCGGTTGGTAGTCGCTGTCGACCGGCTCCGGCGTGGCTTGGCCCGTAGTGGCTTGGCCCGGGGAGGCTTGGTCCGGCGAGGCTGGGTCCGGCGAAGCTGGGTCCGGCGTGTTGGGTCCCGGCGTGCTTGGGCCCGGCGTGCTTGGGCCCGGCATGGCTGGGTCCGGCATGCTGGGGCCCGGCGTGCTGGGGCCCGGCGAGGCTGGATTCGGGGAACAGGATACCGAGGGCGGTGGAGGGTTCCGCGGCTTAGACTGTTGATAGCGACGCAGAAGGTGGATGGTGCGAAGGCGTCGAGCGGCAGAGAGAGCGATCCGAAGGGCGAGGCCTTTGAGGGAATGCGCCGAGCCCAGGTGATCCGCCGGCGAAGAGAGAGACGGCAGGCCGCAGAGAGGGCAGTCGAGCTGGGACGAATTCTCCCCACTTTGGTCCAGTCCCCGGAGAAAGTCAATGTCGGCAGATCCAAGGCGGTGGAAGGTGGTATAATGGGAAGTCAGATCCGTAATGGCTTGCTCGCAGAGCGGGCAAGCATCAGGCGTGGTTGGCTCCGGCGTGCTTGGGTCCGGTGAGCTTGGGTACAGCATGGTTGGGTCCGGCGTGCTTGGGTCCGGCGTGCTTGGGTCCGGCGTGTTCGGGTCCGGCGTGTTCGGGTCCGGCGTGTTCGGTCCCGGCGTGCTCGGTCCCGGCGTGCTCGGTCCCGGCGTGTTCGGTCCCGGCGCGCTCGGTCCCGGCGTGCTTGGTCCCGGCGGCGAGGCTGGATTCGGGGAACGGGATCCCGAGGGCGGTGGAGGGTTCCGCGGCTTAGACTGTTGATAGCGACGC
Organism: Hoplias malabaricus; assembly: GCF_029633855.1. NCBI lineage: Eukaryota > Metazoa > Chordata > Actinopteri > Characiformes > Erythrinidae > Hoplias > Hoplias malabaricus. Next base: position 77,333 of record NW_027101071.1, read on the forward strand.
AGAAGGTGGAGGGTGCGAAGGCGTCGAGCGGCAGAGAGAGCGATCCGAAGGGCGAGGCCTTTGAGGGAATGCGCCGAGCCCAGGTGATCTGCCGGCGAAGAGAGAGACGGCAGGCCGCAGAGAGGGCAGTCGAGCTGTGATGAATTCTCCCCGCTTCGGTCCAGTTCTCGGAGGAAGGCTGCGTCGTCCGGTCCGAGTCTGTGGAAGATGGTAAAGTGGAAAGTCAGATCCGTAGCAATGGCTTGTTCGCAAAGCGGGCAGCTATCCATGGTGAGAGACTGACGGCTCCGAGTGAAGGCGACCCCTTATATAGCCCCCGGTTCGTGCATAATTAGGGGTTATGGGCGTTGATTGCTCCCGTTCGCGTTCGACGTTCGCCCATCTTGGGTGTATGAACCAGTGAGAACCAAGACCGATAGCGTATTACTGCCAAAATTAGTCCCGGTTTCCGAGCCAGGTGCCGGGCAGAGCGATGGGGAGTGGTCCCCAAGGTCCGTGGGGCCTACCACTGTCATAAATCCGAGTGGCTTCCACTCGGTCCGCCTCGACCGGGTACCTTTAAGGTCAAGTCCCAACCCCGGATCTCGTATCACGGTGGTATTGGGACTGCCTGTGGGTCTATAGGCCACCGACCATCTGCCCACTTGTGGGGCGGGTGGAACGGGCCGCCCCGTCGATTGTTATAAGCCCGTTGTGTCCACCCCGATGATTCGTTCGATGTATGCCTGGGAAGGTAAAACATTCCTGGGCATGGGGGGTCGAGCGTATGAGGGGTTTCCCCCGTCCCGAAAGAGAGAGTTTTCCGACCGATGATTCGTTCGATATGCCTGCCCGGGGAGGGTCAACTTCCCTGGGCACCGGGGGGTCGAACGTATGAGGATTGTCCCCCTTTTTAAACCCATAAATTTGCCCGTGCGCGAGTCGACGGGGCCGCGTAACCCCCCGAGGCGTTGGCCGGCGGTCATCCGCCGGTCCGTGGGATCTCCCGACCTTTCCCCTCCTTTGAGCGGGACGTGGGAGCGCACCACCGGGCCCCCGGCTGGAAACGGCCGGAGGCAAAGAGCGCATTAGAGGTGACACGGATCGGTCTTCCACAGACCGCGGCTGGAAGTTCGCAGGGTCGGCCTACGGGATCCGACCCTTCGTCTTCTTAAACGCAGACTTCCGTAGGCTCCGGGGGGCGAAACCGTAAACCTTTGCCGACCTCCTCGCACTGCGAGGGGGCCAGGATTTGCGGCTTGTCCGCGTATCGGTCCTACCAAGGACCGCGGCTGGAAGTTCGGTGGTGAGCCCTCGACCTTACGAGATTGAGGGCAAAACCCTTCGTCTTCTGAACATCAGACGGCTCCGGTGGTGGCGTACCGTAAAAACCTATGCCGACTTCCTCGCGCTTTGAGGGGGCCAGGATTCTCTTCCATTCTCTTCCCTTAACGGCTGTCCTTCACGGCCGTTCGAGCTCGGTATACGCGGAGCACCAGGGGCAGGCTTCTAAGCCTAAATACAGTGCTTAGAGCGATCCTCCCCACCTTGTGCTCCCAGCCTCCATGGCTCGTGGATGCCCGTAAGAGGCATGTCCGCTTGTCCAGAACGGTTCCGAGGGGGACTTAGTCGGCCGGTCGATCCAACAGTAGGTCCGTTCAACGTCCGCGTCGGTGGTGCCTTAGGGTCGGGATCCGTTTGAGGGAAGGACCCGGCCCCTAGCCTGCACCGTCCGGGCGAGAATCATACGTTTTCCAAGTTGCCAAGTCGATTGCAGACCCCCACAGCGGGGTCGCGTTCGATCCTCTTCGCTGGTGTCCCCTGAGATCACTCTCACGGGCTCCATGCGCCCCCTCTCTTTCCCCGTCCGGGGTTTGAGATCCAAGGGGGGTCGGTCTGGTTGATCCTGCCAGTATTATATGCTTGTCTCAAAGATTAAGCCATGCAAGTCTAAGTACACACGGGTTTTGGTACAGTGAAACTGCGAATGGCTCATTAAATCAGTTATGGTTCCTTTGATCGCTCCACACGTTACTTGGTATAACTGTGGTAATTCCAGAGCTAATACATGCAAACGAAGCGTTGGAAGGGTTCTGGGGGTCGGCGTGAAATGCTCTCCCGGCCCCTGTCCCCCGGATACGTGCATTTATCAGAACCGAAAAACCCTCCCGGCTCCGGTCGGGTCGCTTTGGTGACTCTAGATAACCTCTGGCCGATCGTTAAGCCCTCCGGGGCGGCGACGTATCATTCGAGTGTCTGCCCTATCAACTTTCGACGGTAGGCTACGTGCCTACCGTGGTGACCACGGGTAACGGGGAATCTGGGTTCGATTCCGGAGAGGGAGCCTGAGAAACGGCTACCACTTCCAAGGAAGGCAGCAGGCGCGCAAATTACCCATTCCCGACACGGGGAGGTAGTGACGAAAAATATCGATGCGGGTCCTATGAACCTGTGGAGCGTAATCGAAATGAACTCAATCTATGTCCGTGAGTGATGACCCATTGGAGGGCAAGTCTGGTGCCAGCAGCCGCGGTAATTCCAGCTCCAATAGCGTATGCTAAAGTTGCTGCAGTTAAAAAGCTCGTAGTTGGATGTGGGGACAGGTCTCGGATCCCCTGTACTGTCCGGGATGGCGTGGGGAGCTCCTTCGGGGGTGACCCCCTGTCTCTGGGTGGATGTTGGGACCTGGTCCCTACCCGCCGGTGTCCTCTGCTCGCCGGCCGCGGAGAAGCCCTTAGCTGGGTACTTCACTGCGGTGCACGGTGGGTTGGAGGGTCCGGAGCGTTTACTTTGAATAAAGCAGAGTGCTCAAAGCAGGCCGACACGTGCCATGTCTGACTGAGCTAGGAATAATGGAATAGGGCCCTTCCGCGGGGCTTCGGGGTCTCTCCTTCGGGACGGCTGGTCGTTCCGGAGTGGGGCTCCGGGGCTTCCACGGTCCTGTTTCGTGGGTTTTAAGGACCGAGGGCAATGATTAAGAGGGACGGCCGGGGGCATCCGTACCACACCGATAGAGGTGAAATTCGTTGACCGGTGTGGGACGAACGAAAGCGAAAGCATTTGCCAAGAATGTTTTCATTAATCAAGAACGAAAGTCGGGGGAGCGAAGACGATCAGATACCGTCGTAGTTCCGACCGTAAACTATGCCGACCCGCGATCCGGCGGCGTGAGGCTAGCGACCATGACCCGCCGGGCAGCGTGAGGGAAACCACGAGTCTTTGGGCTCTGGGGGGAGTACGGTTGCAAAGCTGAAACTTAAAGGAATTGACGGAAGGGCACCACCAGGAGTGGAGCTTGCGGCTTAATTTGACTCAACACGGGGAATCTCACCCGGCCCGGACACGGTAAGGATTGACAGATTGATGGCTCTTTCTTGATTCTGTGGGTGGTGGTGCATGGCCGTTGGGAGTTCGTGGAGCGATTCGTCTGGTTAACTCCGATAACGGACGAGACCCTGTGCCTTAAAAAGTTACACGGCCCTCCCTTGGGTCCCTGTGGGGGCTTGCGGCCCGAGGGGTTCGTCGGTCGGTGGCCGAACTTCTTAGAGCGATCCGGGGCAAGGCAAAGCCGTATGAGATTCGGGGCCATAACAGGTCTGTGATGCCCTTAGACGCCCGGGGCCGCACGTGAGTTACACTGGCTGGTTCAGCATGTGCATCCATCCTATGCCGAAAGGCCTGGGCAATCCTATGAACGCCTTCCCCGCTGGGGATAGGGGATTGTAACTTTTCCCCTTGAACGAGGAATTCCAAGTAGTCGCGGGTCACCAGCCCGCGTCGATTAAGTCCCTGCCCTTTGTACACACCGCCCGTCGCTACTACCGATTGGATGGCCTGGTGAGGTCCTCGGACCGTCTCCGAGGTGCCCCTTTACCGGGGGGTTGCCTCGTTGAGGTGGGAAGTCGATCGAACCTGGGCATCTAGAGGGAGTAAAAGTCGTAACAAGGTTTCCGTAGGGGAACCTGCGGAAGGATCATTAACGGTGACCTGGCCACGGCCGGTTGTCGAGTCGGACTCGAGAGGCCAAACCTCCCCCGGCGGGTACCTTCAAGGTATGGACCGCAGAAGCCTCGTACCTTTCGTCGTCGGCCGACGTGAGTCTCTCCCCCTCCGGGTGGGTGGACGTAGCGAGCCGGCTTCGGAACTCGGGGTTATGCGAGGACCGCCTTAGGTGCATAGGTACCCCGGTCCGCCCCCCTCGTTCGCGGGGGGGAGAGTGGCGCCGGAGCCGCCCGCCGGGTCGTTAAACCAACCATTGATCGTTGAAGGCTTGATTGTGCGTGCGCGAGTCAAAGGGGCTTACTCACCCCCAGGGCGTTGGCCGGTGCTCGCCGGCCTCGGTGGGATCTCCCTGAACCCATCCCCCCGGCACAGGGGGTGGTGGTGGACGGGAGCGTACCGCCGGGCGAAACTCTTTCCCCTCACGGGGTTGGAGCGGAGCTTAAGAGCGCATGCAAATACCCCGATGTTGGCTTCGCAGAGACGGACCGTATAATAGTCTAAGGCCGGTGCGCGAGTTGAAGGGGCCTCACGAACCCCGGATGCGTTTAAACACCCGAAGGAGACGGCCGGTGCCCGCCGGTCCTGACTAGGTGGGATCTACCCAGCGCCTTCCCCTAAGCGGGGGACTTGGGAGCGTACCACCGGGCCTCGCTCATACCCTCCGGGGTGGAGAGCTTGGCTTTGAGCGCACGCCTGAATGCCTTAGACCGGGACCCGTAACGCAGCGAACCAAACCCTGGGCCTCGCCGGGAACGGTGGGGCCTAGACCCGGTCTCCTAAACCACGTAAGTCTCGGGCACCTACTCGGGCGATCGTCCCCCGGGCCGTAACTCCTCGGTCCGGTGGTGACGCCCAGGTTCAATGACCTTCCCCCCTCCACGGGGGGGAAGGCACCCGGCTTGAAATATTGTCAAACGTTGTCTCGTGTTCGAATGGCTTCCTTCGCCCGGCCTGTAACGGGCCGGGCACAAACCTCATACAACTCTTAGCGGTGGATCACTTGGCTCGTGCATCGATGAAGAACGCGGTAACCTGCGTTAAATAATGTGAATTGCAGAACACAGATCATCGATATTTCGAACGCACATGGCGGCCGCGGGGGTCCATCCCGCGGCCACGCCTGTCTGAGGGTCGGTTTACCCATCGATCGGTCTTCCTAGACCGCGGCTGGGAGTTCGCAGGGCCTC
>NW_027101071.1:87500-103955 GCF_029633855.1 Hoplias malabaricus
TGGCGGGCATAGGGAGGCAGGTCGCTCCCTTGAATGGTCCTGGATGTCAGCAATTTCTTAAGAAGGGCGCCCTCTTGTGGTCCCATGGCCGAAGTACATGCTCCGAGCCCGGGTATGGCAGTGGGCGGAATGAGACTTAGAGGAATGTTGACGGAGCCATGAGGGGCCCCCCCTGGAGGTCCCATGGCCGAGAAAAGTGCTCCGAGCCCGGGGTGATAGAGAACCGTGAACGCCGCGGTTAAAGACCTCGGGTATGGCAGTGGGCGGAATGAGACTTGAAGGAATATTGACGGAGCCAAGAGGGGCCTCCCCTGGAGGTCCCGTGGCCGAGAAAAGTGCCCCGAGCCCGGGGTGATAGAGAACCGTAAAGCGCGCGGGTTTGGGGCTCGGGTCTTCCAGTGGGCGGAGTGAGACTTAGAGAAATGATGACGGAGCCAAGAGGGGCTTCCCCTGGAGGTCCCATGGCCGAGAAAAGTGCTCCGAGCCCGGGGTGATAGAGAACCGTGAACGCCGCGGTTAAAGACCTCGGGTATCGCAGTGGGCGGAATGAGACTTAGAGGAATGTTGACGGAGCCATGAGGGGCCCCCCCTGGAGGTCCCATGGCCGAGAAAAGTGCCCCGAGCCCGGGGAGATAGAGAACCGTAAAGCGCGCGGGTTTGGGGCTTGGGTCTTCCAGTGGGCGGAGTGAGACTTAAAGGAATATTGACGGAGCCATGAAGGGCCCCCCCTGGAGGTCCCATGGCCGAGAAAAGTGCTCCGAGCCCGGGGAGATAGAGAACCGTAAAGCGCGCGGGTTTGGGGCTCGGGTCTTCCAGTGGGCGGAGTGAGACTTAAAGGAATATTGACGGAGCCATGAAGGGCCCCCCCTGGAGGTCCCATGGCCGAGAAAAGTGCTCCGAGCCCGGGGAGATAGAGAACCGTAAAGCGCGCGGGTTTGGGGCTCGGGTCTTCCAGTGGGCGGAGTGAGACTTAGAGAAATGATGACGGAGCTAAGAGGGGCCCCCCCTGGAGGTCCCATGGCCGAGAAAAGTGCCCCGAGCCCGGGGAGATAGAGAACCGTAAAGCGCGCGGGTTTGGGGCTCGGGTCTTCCAGTGGGCGGAGTGAGACTTAAAGGAATATTGACGGAGCCATGAAGGGCCCCCCCTGGAGGTCCCATGGCCGAGAAAAGTGCTCCGAGCCCGGGGAGATAGAGAACCGTAAAGCGCGCGGGTTTGGGGCTCGGGTCTTCCAGTGGGCGGAGTGAGACTTTGAGAAATGATGACGGAGCTAAGAGGGGCCCCCCCTGGAGGTCCCATGGCCGAGAAAAGTGCCCCGAGCCCGGGGAGATAGAGAACCGTAAAGCGCGCGGGTTTGGGGCTCGGGTCTTCCAGTGGGCGGAGTGAGACTTAGAGAAATGATGACGGAGCTAAGAGGGGCCCCCTCTGGAGGTCCCATGGCCGAGAAAAGTGCTCCGAGCCCGGGGAGATAGAGAACCGCAATGCACGCGGGTTTGAGGCTCAGGTCTTCCAGTGGGCGCTCGTTCCAGCGGCGCGGGCTGGATGGTTTAGTCCGAGGAGGAGTGCTTAAGTGTGGGCCGGATAGGTTCGAGAGGTGCGCTGGGTTCCTGGAGGTCCAGCCCCGGAGGTTTGGAGCGGGCGATGGAGCTAGCGAGGCCGAGTCGGGTGAGCCTGGGCCGGGCATGGGCGTTGGCGGCGATGGGGGTCTTCTCCCCGGAGGTTTGGAGCGGGCGATGGAGCGAGCGAGGCCGAGTCGGGTGAGCCTGGGCCGGGCATGGGTGTTGGCAGCGACGGGGGTGTCTTCCCCGGAGGTAAGTACCGTGGGGGGCAAGCGTGAGATATTCCAGGCCGGGAAAAGTGAGCTAAATTCGGCAAAGCGTTGTTAAAAAGGGGGTTCGGTTGATTTTTTTGTTAAATCTAAACGAACAAAGGGTGCGAGGCGTGAAAATTGCATTCAGCCGTGATTTTTTGGCAAAGTGCTAACCCTAGTGGTCTCCCAGTGGGACGTTTTAAAGTAGGACTTAGAAAAATTTCTGACCCTCTTCGCCCTAGGTAGCAAGCCCAAAACGGAGCACCTCGGAGTGGTAAAAATTCAGAGGGCATGGGGGTTTCCAGTGCGGTGCCGTCAGGACATTAGGGTTCCTTTAGAAAAGACGAAAGTTTGGGTACACCGTATGTAACTATGACAAGCCCAAGGCTCTGGTTCGCCTGTGGGCATGAATATAGTGAGATTTCCGCGTTATCTCACTGGAGGTGACCCCGGAACGGTTCAAAACCTAAGTCGAGACTTCCATGGAACCCCGATGATGGGAGTTTGAAGCCCGAGGAGTGACGCCCTCTGGGCTAAGGTTGCTGGTAGGTTCGGCCCCCCTCTCTGGAGGTCTAAATGACTTCCATGGACCCCGGTGATGCGAATTTGATGCCCGAGGAGTGACTCACCTCTGGGCTAAGGGTGGTGGTATGCCCGGCCCCCCCTCTGGAGGTCTCGAATGACTTCCATGGACCCCGGTGAAGCGTATTTCATGCCCGATGAGGAGCACACCTCTGGGCTAAGGGTGGTGGTATGCTCAGCCCCCCCTCTGGAGGTCTAAACTGACTTCCATGGACCCCGGTGATGCGAATTTGATGCCCGAGGAGTGACTCACCTCTGGGCTAAGGGTGGTGGTATGCCCAGCCCCCCCTCTGGAGGTCTCGAATGACTTCCATGGACCCCGGTGAAGCGTATTTCATGCCCGATGAGGAGCACACCTCTGGGCTAAGGGTGGTGGTATGCTCAGCCCCCCCTCTGGAGGTCTAAACTGACTTCCATGGACCCCGGTGATGCGAATTTGATGCCCGAGGAGTGACTCACCTCTGGGCTAAGGGTGGTGGTATGCCCGGCCCCCCCTCTGGAGGTCTCCAAAACCTAAGTCGAGACTTCCATGGACCCCGGTTATCCGAATTTCATGCCCGAGGAGTGACGCCCTCTGGGCTTAGGGTGGTGGTAAGACCGGCCCCCCCTCTCTGGAGGTCTAGATTGACTTCCATGGACCCCGGTTAAGCGTATTTCATGCCCGAGGAGTGACGCCCTCTGGGCTAAGGGTGGTGGTAAGCCCGGCCCCCCCTCTGGATGTCTCCAAAACCTAAGTCGAGACTTCCATGGACCCCGGTAATCCGAATTTCATGCCCGAGGAGTGACGCCCTCTGGGCTTAGGGTGGTGGTAAGACCGGCCCCACTCTCTGGAGGTCTAGATTGACTTCCATGGACCCCGGTTAAGCGTATTTCATGCCCGAGGAGTGACGCCCTCTGGGCTAAGGGTGGTGGTAAGCCCGGCCCCCCCTCTGGATGTCTCCAAAACCTAAGTCGAGACTTCCATGGACCCCGGTTATCCGAATTTCATGCCCGAGGAGTGATGCCCTCTGGGCTTAGGGTGGTGGTAAGACCGGCCCCCCCTCTCTGGAGGTCTAGATTGACTTCCATGGACCCCGGTTAAGCGTATTTCATGCCCGAGGAGTGACGCCCTCTGGGCTAAGGGTGGTGGTAAGCCCGGCCCCCCCTCTGGATGTCTCCAAAACCTAAGTCGAGACTTCCATGGACCCCGGTTATCCGAATTTCATGCCCGAGGAGTGACGCCCTCTGGGCTTAGGGTGGTGGTAAGCCCGGCCCCACTCTCTGGAGGTCTAAACTGACTTCCATGGACCCCGGTTATCCGAATTTCATGCCCGAGGAGTGACGCCCTCTCGGCTAGGGTGGTGGTAAGTGCAGCCCCCCCTCTCTGGAGGTCTAAAATGACTTCCATGGACCCCGGTGAAGCGAATTTCATGCCCGAGGAGTGACGCCCTCTCGGCTAGGGTGGTGGTAAGCCAGGCCCCCCCTCTCTGGAGGTCAAAACTGACTTCCATGGACCCCGGTTATCTGAATTTCATGCCCGAGGAGTGACGCCCTCTGGGCTTAGGGTGGTGGTAAGCCCGGCCCCACTCTCTGGAGGTCTAAACTGACTTCCATGGACCCCGGTTATCCGAATTTCATGCCCGAGGAGTGACGCCCTCTGGGCTTAGGGTGGTGGTAAGCCCGGCCCCACTCTCTGGAGGTCTAAACTGACTTCCATGGACCCCGGTTATCCGAATTTCATGCCCGAGGAGTGATGAACCTCTGGGCTAAGGGTGGTGGTAAGTGCAGCCCCCCCTCTGGAGGTTTCCAAAACCTAAGTCGAGACTTCCATGGACCCCGGTGATGCGAATTTCAAGCCCGAGGAGTGGTGCCCTCTGGGCTAAGGGTGGTGGTAAGCCCGGCCCCCCCTCTCTGGAGGTCTAAAAGGACTTCCATGGACCCCGGTATAGCGTATTTCATGCCCGAGGAGTGACGCCCTCTGGGCTTAGGGTGGTGGTAAGTGCAGCCCCCCCTCTGGAGGTTTCCAAAACCTAAGTCGAGACTTCCATGGACCCCGGTGATGCGAATTTCAAGCCCGAGGAGTGGTGCCCTCTGGGCTAAGGGTGGTGGTAAGCCCGGCCCCCCCTCTCTGGAGGTCTAAAAGGACTTCCATGGACCCCGGTATAGCGTATTTCATGCCCGAGGAGTGACGCCCTCTGGGCTAAGGGTGGTGGTATGCCCGGCCCCCCCTCTGGAGGTCTCCAAAACCTAAGTCGAGACTTCCATGGACCCCGGTTATCCGAATTTCAAGCCCGAGGAGTGGTGCCCTCTGGGCTAAGGGTGGTGGTAAGCCCGGCCCCCCCTCTCTGGAGGTCTAAACTGACTTCCATGGACCCCGGTGTAGCGTATTTCATGCCCGAGGAGTGACGCCCTCTGGGCTTAGGGTGGTGGTAAGCCAGGCCCCCCCTCTCTGGAGGTCTAAAAGGACTTCCATGGACCCCGGTATAGCGTATTTCATGCCCGAGGAGTGACGCCCTCTGGGCTTAGGGTGGTGGTAAGTGCAGCCCCCCCTCTGGAGGTTTCCAAAACCTAAGTCGAGACTTCCATGGACCCCGGTGATGCGAATTTCAAGCCCGAGGAGTGGTGCCCTCTGGGCTAAGGGTGGTGGTAAGCCCGGCCCCCCCTCTCTGGAGGTCTAAAATCACTTCCATGGACCCCGGTGTAGCGTATTTCATGCCCGAGGAGTGACGCCCTCTGGGCTTAGGGTGGTGGTAAGCCAGGCCCCCCCTCTCTGGAGGTCAAAATTGACTTCCATGGACCCCGGTTATCCGAATTTTATGCCCGAGGAGTGACGCCCTCTGGGCTAAGGGTGGTGGTAAGTCCGGCCCCCACCCTCTGGATGCGTTCAAAACCTAAGTCGAGACTTCCATGGACCCCGGTGATGCGAAGTGACATGCCCGAAGAGTGGTGCCTTCTGGGCTAAGGTTGTGATAAGCCCGGTCTCTCCTCTGGAGGTCTGTGGTTTTAAAGTGAATATTTTCTAAGTCCCTCACCTGAGATTTTAAGAGAATCAGGACCCTCCTCAAGCCTCGTAGCGAGTCCGAGGGAGGTTCATCGTTGTCGGCTATGCGAAAGGGGTTCAGACGCCTCTAATCCTGTGGGCATATGGTTTCTCAGCCTGGTGCCGTCGGGATATTAGGGAGGCATTAAATCAGACGTAAGTTTGGGTAACAGCGATGCGAAACGCTATGCCCAAAGGAGTGGCTTCCCGATGGGCTTGAAATAATGGGAATGTCCGCTCTGCTTCCCTGGATGTGTTCAAAACCTAAGTCGAGACATCCGTAGACCCCGTTGATGCGAATTCCATGCCCGAGGAGTGACGCCCTCTGGGCTTAAGGGTGGTGGTAAGACCGGCCCCACTCTCTGGAGGTCTAAACTGACTTCCATGGACCCCGGTGATTCGAATTTCAAGCCCGAGGAGGTGCACACCTCCGGGCTAAGGGGATGGTTTGGGTGGCCTCCCCTCTGGATGTGTTCAAAACCTAAGTTGAGACATCCATAGACCCCGGTAATCCGAATTTCATGCCCGAGGAGTGACGCCCTCTGGGCTTAAGGGTGGTGGTAAGACCGGCCCCACTCTCTGGATGTCTAAAATGACTTCCATGGACCCCGGTGATTCGAATTTGAAGCCCGAGGAGGTGCACACCTCCGGGCTAAGGGGATGGTTTGGGTGGCCTCCCCTCTGGATGTGTTCAAAACCTAAGTTGAGACATCCATAGACCCCGGTAATCCGAATTTCATGCCCGAGGAGTGACGCCCTCTGGGCTTAAGGGTGGTGGTAAGACCGGCCCCACTCTCTGGATGTCTAAAATGACTTCCATGGACCCCGGTGATTCGAATTTGAAGCCCGAGGAGGTGCACACCTCCGGGCTAAGGGGATGGTTTGGGTGGCCTCCCCTCTGGATGTGTTCAAAACCTAAGTTGAGACATCCATAGACCCCGGTAATCCGAATTTCATGCCCGAGGAGTGACGCCCTCTGGGCTTAAGGGTGGTGGTAAGACCGGCCCCACTCTCTGGATGTCTAAAATGACTTCCATGGACCCCGGTGATGCGAATACACAAGCCCGAGGAGTGGCACACCTCTGGGCTAAGGGGATGGTTTGGGTTGCCTCCCCTCTGGAGGTCTAAAAATGACTTCCATAGACCCCGGCGAAGCGAATTTAAAGCCCGAGGACTGGCACCCCTCTGGGCTAAGGGGATGGTTAGGGTGGCCTCCCCTCTGGATGTCTAAAATGACTTCCATGGACCCCGGTGATGCGAATACACAAGCCCGAGGAGTGGCACACCTCTGGGCTAAGGGGATGGTTTGGGTTGCCTCCCCTCTGGAGGTCTAAAAATGACTTCCATAGACCCCGGCGAAGCGAATTTAAAGCCCGAGGACTGGCACCCCTCTGGGCTAAGGGTGGTGGTTAATCCGGCCCCCCCTTCTGGATGTGTTCAAAACCTAAGTCGAGACATCCATGGACCCCGGTGATGCGAAGTGACATGCCCGAGGAGTGGCGCCCTCTGGGCTAAGGTTGTGATAAGCCCGGTCTCTCCTCTGGAGGTCTGTGGTTTTAAAGTGAAAATTTTCTAAGTCCCTCACCTGAGATTTTAAGAAAATCAGGACCCTCCTCAAGCCTCGTAGCGAGTCCGAGGGAGGTTCATCGTTGTCGGCTATGCGAACGAGGTTCCAATGCCTCAAATCCTGTGGGCATATGGTTTCTCAGCCTGGTGCCGTCGGGATATTAGGGAGGCATTAAATCAGACGTAAGTTTGGGTAACAGCGATGCGAAACGCTATGCCCAAAAGAGTGGCTTCCCGATGGGCTTGAAATAATGGGAATGTCCGCTCTGCTTCCCTGGATGTGTTCAAAACCTAAGTCGAGACATCCGTAGACCCCGTTGATGCGAATACCGAAGCCCGAGGACTGGCACACCTCTGGGCTAGGGTGGGGATAAGATATGCCCCCACCCTCTGGAGGTTTTCAAAACCTAAGTCGAGACCTCCATAGACCCCGGTGATGCGAATACCGAAGCCCGAGGACTGGCACCCCTCTGGGCTAGGGTGGGGATAAGATATGCCCCCACCCTCTGGAGGTTTTCAAAACCTAAGTCGAGACCTCCATAGACCCCGGTGATGCGAATACCGAAGCCCGAGGACTGGCACCCCTCTGGGCTAGGGTGGTGGTTAATCCGGCCCCCCCTCTGGAGGTTTTCAAAACCTAAGTTGAGACCTCCGTAGACCCCGGTGATGCGAATACCGAAGCCCGAGGACTGGCACACCTCTGGGCTAAGGGGTTGGTATGCTCGGCCTCCCCTCTGGAAGTCTAAAAATAATTAGAAATATTTCTAAGTTCGACAACGAGCACTGGCAGAACTGGATCAAAGACTTCCATACACCCCGGTGATGCGAAGTTTCAAGCCCGAGGAGTGGCACACCTCTGGGCTAAGGGGATGGTTTGGGTTGCCTCCCCTCTGGAGGTCTAAAATGACTTCCATGGACCCCGGTGATTCGAATTTAAAGCCCGAGGACTGGCACACCTCTGGGCTAAGGGGATGGTTTGGGTTGCCTCCCCTCTGGAGGTCTAAAATGACTTCCATGGACCCCGTTGATGCGAATACACAAGCCCGAGGACTGGCACACCTCTGGGCTAAGGGGATGGTTTGGGTTGCCTCCCCTCTGGAGGTCTAAAATGACTTCCATGGACCCCGTTGATGCGAATACACAAGCCCGAGGAGTGGCACACCTCTGGGCTAAGGGGATGGTTTGGGTTGCCTCCCCTCTGGAGGTCTAAAAATGACTTCCATGGACCCCGTTGATGCGAATACACAAGCCCGAGGACTGGGACACCCTCTGGGCTTAAGGTGGAGGTAAGCCCGGCCTCCCCTCTTTATTAAAAAAAAACTCTAAGTCCCAACGGCAAATGCCAGAGCTTTAAGCCGAAACTCAAGAGAGTTCGATCGGTATAACTGACTTGACTATCTGCCCTTAGCCCCCGATGGTTCATTCTATATATGCCCGGAGAAGTGGCTGGTTTCCGGGGCCAAAAAAGCCAAATGGTCTCCTATATTCATGCGACGGGTGCCTAAAGGTAAGTTTACCGCCCCCAGTGAACTGCCTAAGGTCCATAGGCCTCCGACCACTGCTCCCTTAGCGGGGCGGTGGAACGGGCCGCCCGCCGACAAAGTTAACTGTTAAACCCATTTAATTTCAATGACCTTTAGTTCCAACTCCCTCCCTGGGGGGGATTGGTTCTATATATGCCCGGAGAAGTGGCTGGTTTCCGGGGCCAAAAAAGCCAAATGGTCTCCTATATTCATGCGACGGGTGCCTAAAGGTAAGTTTACCCACCCCGGTGAACTGCCTAAGGTCCATAGGCCTCCGACCACTGCTCCCTTAGCGGGGCGGTGGAACGGGCCGCCCGCCGACTAAGTTAACCCATAACCACTGATCGTTTAAGTCTTAAGGCCGGTCGGACCTCGTAAAAAGTCTCCCTCTGGGAGGATCACCCAATCTCCACCCCCCCTCCATCTCCAAACCGAAGCAAGTACCACACGGGAACACTCTGTTTGGGGATTCAGAAATAAATGTATTTATTTCGCAGTAAAACATATCAAAGCCACGGGGGTGCAGAAACACGGAGTGAATCCCGGCTGGGTTGCGCTTTGAAGAGGGTCCGGTTCAGGCCGTTTCGAGGGCGGAAAGACGGTTCTCACGAGCCCGCATCACATCGGCCGCAGAGAGGCCGGCTCGGTAGAAGGCCCGGGCAGTGATGTTGGAGTGGCACATGCTTGTCGTCACTCGATCTCTATCTTCGGCCGGCAGAGTCGAAACCTGAAACAGAGGTGCGAGGTGTCAGAAGTAGGAAGGCCGGGGTTAAGAGCCCACATAAGTCGGATTAAGTTCAACACTCACTTGGTTCGAAACAGCCGTGCGGATCAGGTTGAAGGCCACCGCGCCTCCGAGGCCCGCATCCGTCCACGCGATCCGAAGCAGTGAGTTTGGCTTGCGCAGCTGGTTCCCCCTGTCCAAGAACACGAACCCGTCCCGGGCCCCGTGTAAGTCGCTGAGTGCGGTCAACCAGGCCAGCTCTGTGGCAGACAACCCGATCGGAGCGTCCCCGAACGAGGCGTTGGTCTTGTGTTCACGAACATAAACCACGAAGCCGGTGCCATCCGTGGTGCTGGCTTGCCTCAACTCTCCAACCGTCAGGTTGAGAAACACAACCGACCGGTGACCGGTTAAGACAGACAAAAGGCCGAGCAGGTACCCCTGGAGCATCCGTAGCGTCGACCGGCGGGCGGTGTCCCCCGTCCGGGCCGCGTCTATGAGCTCTGGGATTCGGGTCTTAGCGTGGCTTAGGAAGACCCTGAAATCCGAAGGTTGCGGCAAGCGACTCAGCTTCGCTCTCTTCACGCGCTGGCGATGGCCCAGAATCGTGCGTGCGATGTCCCGATGAGCCTTGGCGAAGGTCAGCTTCAGCCTCTGGAGCTCTTCGGGGCTGACCCCGGCGGTCTCTGGGTCGAAGGCAGCGACGTGGGAGACGAACGCCTTGGCGCTGTGCAGGTAACACTTAACGGTTGTCGAAGCGTAACCCAGTTTCTGAAGGCTCTGTACCCAAGTGGGAACGTTCGTGTGATGGACGAAAGACAGGTCTGTGAATTGGCAGCCGGGCGGGGCGCAGTGAAGCAGGAACCGAATAACGTGGCCCCGTCGCTGGCGAGAGTTCTCGATGTCCTTCGGTGACGCGTCGACCCGCAGGTAGAACTTCTGAAAGTCGTCTACCGAACGGCTGACGTAGGTGTCCCGAAACCGATGCGGGATCACGAGCTGCCTCCCCCGGGAGGTTCGCCGTGCCCGCTCGGTCTCTGAATCCGTGTCCGAGGTGGATTCGGCAGGGGAAGACTCGCTCGGTTGGTAGTCGCTGTCGACCGGCTCCGGCGTGGCTTGGCCCGTAGTGGCTTGGCCCGGGGAGGCTTGGTCCGGCGAGGCTGGGTCCGGCGAAGCTGGGTCCGGCGTGTTGGGTCCCGGCGTGCTTGGGCCCGGCGTGCTTGGGCCCGGCATGGCTGGGTCCGGCATGCTGGGGCCCGGCGTGCTGGGGCCCGGCGAGGCTGGATTCGGGGAACAGGATACCGAGGGCGGTGGAGGGTTCCGCGGCTTAGACTGTTGATAGCGACGCAGAAGGTGGATGGTGCGAAGGCGTCGAGCGGCAGAGAGAGCGATCCGAAGGGCGAGGCCTTTGAGGGAATGCGCCGAGCCCAGGTGATCCGCCGGCGAAGAGAGAGACGGCAGGCCGCAGAGAGGGCAGTCGAGCTGGGACGAATTCTCCCCACTTTGGTCCAGTCCCCGGAGAAAGTCAATGTCGGCAGATCCAAGGCGGTGGAAGGTGGTATAATGGGAAGTCAGATCCGTAATGGCTTGCTCGCAGAGCGGGCAAGCATCAGGCGTGGTTGGCTCCGGCGTGCTTGGGTCCGGTGAGCTTGGGTACAGCATGGTTGGGTCCGGCGTGCTTGGGTCCGGCGTGCTTGGGTCCGGCGTGTTCGGGTCCGGCGTGTTCGGGTCCGGCGTGTTCGGTCCCGGCGTGCTCGGTCCCGGCGTGCTCGGTCCCGGCGTGTTCGGTCCCGGCGCGCTCGGTCCCGGCGTGCTTGGTCCCGGCGGCGAGGCTGGATTCGGGGAACGGGATCCCGAGGGCGGTGGAGGGTTCCGCGGCTTAGACTGTTGATAGCGACGCAGAAGGTGGAGGGTGCGAAGGCGTCGAGCGGCAGAGAGAGCGATCCGAAGGGCGAGGCCTTTGAGGGAATGCGCCGAGCCCAGGTGATCTGCCGGCGAAGAGAGAGACGGCAGGCCGCAGAGAGGGCAGTCGAGCTGTGATGAATTCTCCCCGCTTCGGTCCAGTTCTCGGAGGAAGGCTGCGTCGTCCGGTCCGAGTCTGTGGAAGATGGTAAAGTGGAAAGTCAGATCCGTAGCAATGGCTTGTTCGCAAAGCGGGCAGCTATCCATGGTGAGAGACTGACGGCTCCGAGTGAAGGCGACCCCTTATATAGCCCCCGGTTCGTGCATAATTAGGGGTTATGGGCGTTGATTGCTCCCGTTCGCGTTCGACGTTCGCCCATCTTGGGTGTATGAACCAGTGAGAACCAAGACCGATAGCGTATTACTGCCAAAATTAGTCCCGGTTTCCGAGCCAGGTGCCGGGCAGAGCGATGGGGAGTGGTCCCCAAGGTCCGTGGGGCCTACCACTGTCATAAATCCGAGTGGCTTCCACTCGGTCCGCCTCGACCGGGTACCTTTAAGGTCAAGTCCCAACCCCGGATCTCGTATCACGGTGGTATTGGGACTGCCTGTGGGTCTATAGGCCACCGACCATCTGCCCACTTGTGGGGCGGGTGGAACGGGCCGCCCCGTCGATTGTTATAAGCCCGTTGTGTCCACCCCGATGATTCGTTCGATGTATGCCTGGGAAGGTAAAACATTCCTGGGCATGGGGGGTCGAGCGTATGAGGGGTTTCCCCCGTCCCGAAAGAGAGAGTTTTCCGACCGATGATTCGTTCGATATGCCTGCCCGGGGAGGGTCAACTTCCCTGGGCACCGGGGGGTCGAACGTATGAGGATTGTCCCCCTTTTTAAACCCATAAATTTGCCCGTGCGCGAGTCGACGGGGCCGCGTAACCCCCCGAGGCGTTGGCCGGCGGTCATCCGCCGGTCCGTGGGATCTCCCGACCTTTCCCCTCCTTTGAGCGGGACGTGGGAGCGCACCACCGGGCCCCCGGCTGGAAACGGCCGGAGGCAAAGAGCGCATTAGAGGTGACACGGATCGGTCTTCCACAGACCGCGGCTGGAAGTTCGCAGGGTCGGCCTACGGGATCCGACCCTTCGTCTTCTTAAACGCAGACTTCCGTAGGCTCCGGGGGGCGAAACCGTAAACCTTTGCCGACCTCCTCGCACTGCGAGGGGGCCAGGATTTGCGGCTTGTCCGCGTATCGGTCCTACCAAGGACCGCGGCTGGAAGTTCGGTGGTGAGCCCTCGACCTTACGAGATTGAGGGCAAAACCCTTCGTCTTCTGAACATCAGACGGCTCCGGTGGTGGCGTACCGTAAAAACCTATGCCGACTTCCTCGCGCTTTGAGGGGGCCAGGATTCTCTTCCATTCTCTTCCCTTAACGGCTGTCCTTCACGGCCGTTCGAGCTCGGTATACGCGGAGCACCAGGGGCAGGCTTCTAAGCCTAAATACAGTGCTTAGAGCGATCCTCCCCACCTTGTGCTCCCAGCCTCCATGGCTCGTGGATGCCCGTAAGAGGCATGTCCGCTTGTCCAGAACGGTTCCGAGGGGGACTTAGTCGGCCGGTCGATCCAACAGTAGGTCCGTTCAACGTCCGCGTCGGTGGTGCCTTAGGGTCGGGATCCGTTTGAGGGAAGGACCCGGCCCCTAGCCTGCACCGTCCGGGCGAGAATCATACGTTTTCCAAGTTGCCAAGTCGATTGCAGACCCCCACAGCGGGGTCGCGTTCGATCCTCTTCGCTGGTGTCCCCTGAGATCACTCTCACGGGCTCCATGCGCCCCCTCTCTTTCCCCGTCCGGGGTTTGAGATCCAAGGGGGGTCGGTCTGGTTGATCCTGCCAGTATTATATGCTTGTCTCAAAGATTAAGCCATGCAAGTCTAAGTACACACGGGTTTTGGTACAGTGAAACTGCGAATGGCTCATTAAATCAGTTATGGTTCCTTTGATCGCTCCACACGTTACTTGGTATAACTGTGGTAATTCCAGAGCTAATACATGCAAACGAAGCGTTGGAAGGGTTCTGGGGGTCGGCGTGAAATGCTCTCCCGGCCCCTGTCCCCCGGATACGTGCATTTATCAGAACCGAAAAACCCTCCCGGCTCCGGTCGGGTCGCTTTGGTGACTCTAGATAACCTCTGGCCGATCGTTAAGCCCTCCGGGGCGGCGACGTATCATTCGAGTGTCTGCCCTATCAACTTTCGACGGTAGGCTACGTGCCTACCGTGGTGACCACGGGTAACGGGGAATCTGGGTTCGATTCCGGAGAGGGAGCCTGAGAAACGGCTACCACTTCCAAGGAAGGCAGCAGGCGCGCAAATTACCCATTCCCGACACGGGGAGGTAGTGACGAAAAATATCGATGCGGGTCCTATGAACCTGTGGAGCGTAATCGAAATGAACTCAATCTATGTCCGTGAGTGATGACCCATTGGAGGGCAAGTCTGGTGCCAGCAGCCGCGGTAATTCCAGCTCCAATAGCGTATGCTAAAGTTGCTGCAGTTAAAAAGCTCGTAGTTGGATGTGGGGACAGGTCTCGGATCCCCTGTACTGTCCGGGATGGCGTGGGGAGCTCCTTCGGGGGTGACCCCCTGTCTCTGGGTGGATGTTGGGACCTGGTCCCTACCCGCCGGTGTCCTCTGCTCGCCGGCCGCGGAGAAGCCCTTAGCTGGGTACTTCACTGCGGTGCACGGTGGGTTGGAGGGTCCGGAGCGTTTACTTTGAATAAAGCAGAGTGCTCAAAGCAGGCCGACACGTGCCATGTCTGACTGAGCTAGGAATAATGGAATAGGGCCCTTCCGCGGGGCTTCGGGGTCTCTCCTTCGGGACGGCTGGTCGTTCCGGAGTGGGGCTCCGGGGCTTCCACGGTCCTGTTTCGTGGGTTTTAAGGACCGAGGGCAATGATTAAGAGGGACGGCCGGGGGCATCCGTACCACACCGATAGAGGTGAAATTCGTTGACCGGTGTGGGACGAACGAAAGCGAAAGCATTTGCCAAGAATGTTTTCATTAATCAAGAACGAAAGTCGGGGGAGCGAAGACGATCAGATACCGTCGTAGTTCCGACCGTAAACTATGCCGACCCGCGATCCGGCGGCGTGAGGCTAGCGACCATGACCCGCCGGGCAGCGTGAGGGAAACCACGAGTCTTTGGGCTCTGGGGGGAGTACGGTTGCAAAGCTGAAACTTAAAGGAATTGACGGAAGGGCACCACCAGGAGTGGAGCTTGCGGCTTAATTTGACTCAACACGGGGAATCTCACCCGGCCCGGACACGGTAAGGATTGACAGATTGATGGCTCTTTCTTGATTCTGTGGGTGGTGGTGCATGGCCGTTGGGAGTTCGTGGAGCGATTCGTCTGGTTAACTCCGATAACGGACGAGACCCTGTGCCTTAAAAAGTTACACGGCCCTCCCTTGGGTCCCTGTGGGGGCTTGCGGCCCGAGGGGTTCGTCGGTCGGTGGCCGAACTTCTTAGAGCGATCCGGGGCAAGGCAAAGCCGTATGAGATTCGGGGCCATAACAGGTCTGTGATGCCCTTAGACGCCCGGGGCCGCACGTGAGTTACACTGGCTGGTTCAGCATGTGCATCCATCCTATGCCGAAAGGCCTGGGCAATCCTATGAACGCCTTCCCCGCTGGGGATAGGGGATTGTAACTTTTCCCCTTGAACGAGGAATTCCAAGTAGTCGCGGGTCACCAGCCCGCGTCGATTAAGTCCCTGCCCTTTGTACACACCGCCCGTCGCTACTACCGATTGGATGGCCTGGTGAGGTCCTCGGACCGTCTCCGAGGTGCCCCTTTACCGGGGGGTTGCCTCGTTGAGGTGGGAAGTCGATCGAACCTGGGCATCTAGAGGGAGTAAAAGTCGTAACAAGGTTTCCGTAGGGGAACCTGCGGAAGGATCATTAACGGTGACCTGGCCACGGCCGGTTGTCGAGTCGGACTCGAGAGGCCAAACCTCCCCCGGCGGGTACCTTCAAGGTATGGACCGCAGAAGCCTCGTACCTTTCGTCGTCGGCCGACGTGAGTCTCTCCCCCTCCGGGTGGGTGGACGTAGCGAGCCGGCTTCGGAACTCGGGGTTATGCGAGGACCGCCTTAGGTGCATAGGTACCCCGGTCCGCCCCCCTCGTTCGCGGGGGGGAGAGTGGCGCCGGAGCCGCCCGCCGGGTCGTTAAACCAACCATTGATCGTTGAAGGCTTGATTGTGCGTGCGCGAGTCAAAGGGGCTTACTCACCCCCAGGGCGTTGGCCGGTGCTCGCCGGCCTCGGTGGGATCTCCCTGAACCCATCCCCCCGGCACAGGGGGTGGTGGTGGACGGGAGCGTACCGCCGGGCGAAACTCTTTCCCCTCACGGGGTTGGAGCGGAGCTTAAGAGCGCATGCAAATACCCCGATGTTGGCTTCGCAGAGACGGACCGTATAATAGTCTAAGGCCGGTGCGCGAGTTGAAGGGGCCTCACGAACCCCGGATGCGTTTAAACACCCGAAGGAGACGGCCGGTGCCCGCCGGTCCTGACTAGGTGGGATCTACCCAGCGCCTTCCCCTAAGCGGGGGACTTGGGAGCGTACCACCGGGCCTCGCTCATACCCTCCGGGGTGGAGAGCTTGGCTTTGAGCGCACGCCTGAATGCCTTAGACCGGGACCCGTAACGCAGCGAACCAAACCCTGGGCCTCGCCGGGAACGGTGGGGCCTAGACCCGGTCTCCTAAACCACGTAAGTCTCGGGCACCTACTCGGGCGATCGTCCCCCGGGCCGTAACTCCTCGGTCCGGTGGTGACGCCCAGGTTCAATGACCTTCCCCCCTCCACGGGGGGGAAGGCACCCGGCTTGAAATATTGTCAAACGTTGTCTCGTGTTCGAATGGCTTCCTTCGCCCGGCCTGTAACGGGCCGGGCACAAACCTCATACAACTCTTAGCGGTGGATCACTTGGCTCGTGCATCGATGAAGAACGCGGTAACCTGCGTTAAATAATGTGAATTGCAGAACACAGATCATCGATATTTCGAACGCACATGGCGGCCGCGGGGGTCCATCCCGCGGCCACGCCTGTCTGAGGGTCGGTTTACCCATCGATCGGTCTTCCTAGACCGCGGCTGGGAGTTCGCAGGGCCTCCACCTCGGACGGCCCTTCGTCTCCCTAAACCCAGACTCGGGCCTTAAACCCGACGTGTGGCGAGAGCTCCGGACGTAGGGAGAGCCATTAGGTCCGGGTCCAATCCGTCATAGTCTCTCCCCGCTGGGCTCTCCGCCGCCGTCGGAGAGTGGGTACCGTAATACG
>NW_027101071.1:103968-121468 GCF_029633855.1 Hoplias malabaricus
CTCATGTTGCGGGCCTCCGTGCCCGGGGCGAGTCCCTCCGGGGACAGTGACAGGTGGGGAGTTTGACTGGGGCGGTACACCTGTCAAAGCGTAACGCAGGTGTCCTAAGGCGGGCTCAGGGAAGGACAGAAACCTCCCGTAGAGCATAAGGGCAAAAGCCGGCTTGATCCTGATTTTCAGTATGAATACGGACCGTGAAAGCGGGGCCTAACGATCCTTCCGTCTGCTTTTTGGGTTTTAAGCGGGAGGTGTCAGAAAAGTTACCACAGGGATAACTGGCTTGTGGCGGCCAAGCGTTCATAGCGACGTCGCCGTTTGATTCTTCGATGTCGGCTCTTCCTATCATTGCGAAGCAGAATTCGCAAAGCGTTGGATTGTTCACCCACTAACAGGGAACGTGAGCTGGGTTTAGACCGTCGTGAGACAGGTTAGCTTTACCCTACTGATGTTGACCGTTGCTCCGATAGTAATCCAGCCCAGTACGAGAGGAACCGCAGGTTCGGATACATGGTACTCGCGCTTGGCTGTGCAGCTACTGGTGCAAGGCTATCATCCGAGGGCTTACGACTGAACGCCTCTAAGTCGGAATCCCGCCTAGAAGGAGCGATACATCCGCGCCCAGCATCGGTGAGCTTGGTCTTGGATAGCCGGGGTGGGAGGTGCTTTCCTCCCCACCGCCGGTGACGAGAGCCGCATGACACTGGAACCGGACCGGGGCTAATGAACGCCTCGGTCCACCTCCCTCGTCAAAGCAAATGTCTCTTGATCCGGGTGTGAAATGACTCGTAAACGACCTGATTCGGAGTGCGGGTGTCGTAAGTGGCAGAGCGGGTGCATATACCGCGATCCATTGAAAGTCATCCCGTCCACTCAAACATTTGTCGGGGGGAAGGCGAAAGCAAACCCCCGGCCCTCCGGAGCGGTCCAGGTCTGGTTCTCTGGGGCGCGGGCCCCGGAGACTCCGTACACCGGTTAGAGGGAGCCGGTGGCGGGCATAGGGGAGGTGGGTACTCCCCTGTGAAATCCTGGATGACAGTTTTAGGTCTCGTAGTGGGCGAAAATCGGACTTAGTGCAATTTCCGAAACTCTGGTTCTCTGGGGGCGCGGGCCCCGAGAGTCCGTACACCGGTTAGAGGGAGCCGGTGGCGGGCATAGGGAGGCAGGTCGCTCCCTTGAATGGTCCTGGATGTCTGGACTTAGTGCAATTTCTGAAACTCTGGTTCTCTGGGGGCGCGGGCCCCGAGAGTCCGTACACCGGTTAGAGGGAGCCGGTGGCGGGCATAGGGAGGCAGGTCGCTCCCTTGAATGGTCCTGGATGTCAGCAATTTCTTAAGAAGGGCGCCCTCTTGTGGTCCCATGGCCGAAGTACATGCTCCGAGCCCGGGTATGGCAGTGGGCGGAATGAGACTTAGAGGAATGTTGACGGAGCCATGAGGGGCCCCCCCTGGAGGTCCCATGGCCGAGAAAAGTGCTCCGAGCCCGGGGTGATAGAGAACCGTGAACGCCGCGGTTAAAGACCTCGGGTATGGCAGTGGGCGGAATGAGACTTGAAGGAATATTGACGGAGCCAAGAGGGGCCTCCCCTGGAGGTCCCGTGGCCGAGAAAAGTGCCCCGAGCCCGGGGTGATAGAGAACCGTAAAGCGCGCGGGTTTGGGGCTCGGGTCTTCCAGTGGGCGGAGTGAGACTTAGAGAAATGATGACGGAGCCAAGAGGGGCTTCCCCTGGAGGTCCCATGGCCGAGAAAAGTGCTCCGAGCCCGGGGTGATAGAGAACCGTGAACGCCGCGGTTAAAGACCTCGGGTATCGCAGTGGGCGGAATGAGACTTAGAGGAATGTTGACGGAGCCATGAGGGGCCCCCCCTGGAGGTCCCATGGCCGAGAAAAGTGCCCCGAGCCCGGGGAGATAGAGAACCGTAAAGCGCGCGGGTTTGGGGCTTGGGTCTTCCAGTGGGCGGAGTGAGACTTAAAGGAATATTGACGGAGCCATGAAGGGCCCCCCCTGGAGGTCCCATGGCCGAGAAAAGTGCTCCGAGCCCGGGGAGATAGAGAACCGTAAAGCGCGCGGGTTTGGGGCTCGGGTCTTCCAGTGGGCGGAGTGAGACTTAAAGGAATATTGACGGAGCCATGAAGGGCCCCCCCTGGAGGTCCCATGGCCGAGAAAAGTGCTCCGAGCCCGGGGAGATAGAGAACCGTAAAGCGCGCGGGTTTGGGGCTCGGGTCTTCCAGTGGGCGGAGTGAGACTTAGAGAAATGATGACGGAGCTAAGAGGGGCCCCCCCTGGAGGTCCCATGGCCGAGAAAAGTGCCCCGAGCCCGGGGAGATAGAGAACCGTAAAGCGCGCGGGTTTGGGGCTCGGGTCTTCCAGTGGGCGGAATGAGACTTAAAGGAATATTGACGGAGCCAAGAGGGGCCTCCCCTGGAGGTCCCGTGGCCGAGAAAAGTGCCCCGAGCCCGGGGAGATAGAGAACCGTAAAGCGCGCGGGTTTGGGGCTCGGGTCTTCCAGTGGGCGGAGTGAGACTTAAAGGAATATTGACGGAGCCATGAAGGGCCCCCCCTGGAGGTCCCATGGCCGAGAAAAGTGCTCCGAGCCCGGGGAGATAGAGAACCGTAAAGCGCGCGGGTTTGGGGCTCGGGTCTTCCAGTGGGCGGAGTGAGACTTTGAGAAATGATGACGGAGCTAAGAGGGGCCCCCCCTGGAGGTCCCATGGCCGAGAAAAGTGCCCCGAGCCCGGGGAGATAGAGAACCGTAAAGCGCGCGGGTTTGGGGCTCGGGTCTTCCAGTGGGCGGAGTGAGACTTAGAGAAATGATGACGGAGCTAAGAGGGGCCCCCTCTGGAGGTCCCATGGCCGAGAAAAGTGCTCCGAGCCCGGGGAGATAGAGAACCGCAATGCACGCGGGTTTGAGGCTCAGGTCTTCCAGTGGGCGCTCGTTCCAGCGGCGCGGGCTGGATGGTTTAGTCCGAGGAGGAGTGCTTAAGTGTGGGCCGGATAGGTTCGAGAGGTGCGCTGGGTTCCTGGAGGTCCAGCCCCGGAGGTTTGGAGCGGGCGATGGAGCTAGCGAGGCCGAGTCGGGTGAGCCTGGGCCGGGCATGGGCGTTGGCGGCGATGGGGGTCTTCTCCCCGGAGGTTTGGAGCGGGCGATGGAGCGAGCGAGGCCGAGTCGGGTGAGCCTGGGCCGGGCATGGGTGTTGGCAGCGACGGGGGTGTCTTCCCCGGAGGTAAGTACCGTGGGGGGCAAGCGTGAGATATTCCAGGCCGGGAAAAGTGAGCTAAATTCGGCAAAGCGTTGTTAAAAAGGGGGTTCGGTTGATTTTTTTGTTAAATCTAAACGAACAAAGGGTGCGAGGCGTGAAAATTGCATTCAGCCGTGATTTTTTGGCAAAGTGCTAACCCTAGTGGTCTCCCAGTGGGACGTTTTAAAGTAGGACTTAGAAAAATTTCTGACCCTCTTCGCCCTAGGTAGCAAGCCCAAAACGGAGCACCTCGGAGTGGTAAAAATTCAGAGGGCATGGGGGTTTCCAGTGCGGTGCCGTCAGGACATTAGGGTTCCTTTAGAAAAGACGAAAGTTTGGGTACACCGTATGTAACTATGACAAGCCCAAGGCTCTGGTTCGCCTGTGGGCATGAATATAGTGAGATTTCCGCGTTATCTCACTGGAGGTGACCCCGGAACGGTTCAAAACCTAAGTCGAGACTTCCATGGAACCCCGATGATGGGAGTTTGAAGCCCGAGGAGTGACGCCCTCTGGGCTAAGGTTGCTGGTAGGTTCGGCCCCCCTCTCTGGAGGTCTAAATGACTTCCATGGACCCCGGTGATGCGAATTTGATGCCCGAGGAGTGACTCACCTCTGGGCTAAGGGTGGTGGTATGCCCGGCCCCCCCTCTGGAGGTCTCGAATGACTTCCATGGACCCCGGTGAAGCGTATTTCATGCCCGATGAGGAGCACACCTCTGGGCTAAGGGTGGTGGTATGCTCAGCCCCCCCTCTGGAGGTCTAAACTGACTTCCATGGACCCCGGTGATGCGAATTTGATGCCCGAGGAGTGACTCACCTCTGGGCTAAGGGTGGTGGTATGCCCAGCCCCCCCTCTGGAGGTCTCGAATGACTTCCATGGACCCCGGTGAAGCGTATTTCATGCCCGATGAGGAGCACACCTCTGGGCTAAGGGTGGTGGTATGCTCAGCCCCCCCTCTGGAGGTCTAAACTGACTTCCATGGACCCCGGTGATGCGAATTTGATGCCCGAGGAGTGACTCACCTCTGGGCTAAGGGTGGTGGTATGCCCGGCCCCCCCTCTGGAGGTCTCCAAAACCTAAGTCGAGACTTCCATGGACCCCGGTTATCCGAATTTCATGCCCGAGGAGTGACGCCCTCTGGGCTTAGGGTGGTGGTAAGACCGGCCCCCCCTCTCTGGAGGTCTAGATTGACTTCCATGGACCCCGGTTAAGCGTATTTCATGCCCGAGGAGTGACGCCCTCTGGGCTAAGGGTGGTGGTAAGCCCGGCCCCCCCTCTGGATGTCTCCAAAACCTAAGTCGAGACTTCCATGGACCCCGGTAATCCGAATTTCATGCCCGAGGAGTGACGCCCTCTGGGCTTAGGGTGGTGGTAAGACCGGCCCCACTCTCTGGAGGTCTAGATTGACTTCCATGGACCCCGGTTAAGCGTATTTCATGCCCGAGGAGTGACGCCCTCTGGGCTAAGGGTGGTGGTAAGCCCGGCCCCCCCTCTGGATGTCTCCAAAACCTAAGTCGAGACTTCCATGGACCCCGGTTATCCGAATTTCATGCCCGAGGAGTGATGCCCTCTGGGCTTAGGGTGGTGGTAAGACCGGCCCCCCCTCTCTGGAGGTCTAGATTGACTTCCATGGACCCCGGTTAAGCGTATTTCATGCCCGAGGAGTGACGCCCTCTGGGCTAAGGGTGGTGGTAAGCCCGGCCCCCCCTCTGGATGTCTCCAAAACCTAAGTCGAGACTTCCATGGACCCCGGTTATCCGAATTTCATGCCCGAGGAGTGACGCCCTCTGGGCTTAGGGTGGTGGTAAGCCCGGCCCCACTCTCTGGAGGTCTAAACTGACTTCCATGGACCCCGGTTATCCGAATTTCATGCCCGAGGAGTGACGCCCTCTCGGCTAGGGTGGTGGTAAGTGCAGCCCCCCCTCTCTGGAGGTCTAAAATGACTTCCATGGACCCCGGTGAAGCGAATTTCATGCCCGAGGAGTGACGCCCTCTCGGCTAGGGTGGTGGTAAGCCAGGCCCCCCCTCTCTGGAGGTCAAAACTGACTTCCATGGACCCCGGTTATCTGAATTTCATGCCCGAGGAGTGACGCCCTCTGGGCTTAGGGTGGTGGTAAGCCCGGCCCCACTCTCTGGAGGTCTAAACTGACTTCCATGGACCCCGGTTATCCGAATTTCATGCCCGAGGAGTGACGCCCTCTGGGCTTAGGGTGGTGGTAAGCCCGGCCCCACTCTCTGGAGGTCTAAACTGACTTCCATGGACCCCGGTTATCCGAATTTCATGCCCGAGGAGTGATGAACCTCTGGGCTAAGGGTGGTGGTAAGTGCAGCCCCCCCTCTGGAGGTTTCCAAAACCTAAGTCGAGACTTCCATGGACCCCGGTGATGCGAATTTCAAGCCCGAGGAGTGGTGCCCTCTGGGCTAAGGGTGGTGGTAAGCCCGGCCCCCCCTCTCTGGAGGTCTAAAAGGACTTCCATGGACCCCGGTATAGCGTATTTCATGCCCGAGGAGTGACGCCCTCTGGGCTTAGGGTGGTGGTAAGTGCAGCCCCCCCTCTGGAGGTTTCCAAAACCTAAGTCGAGACTTCCATGGACCCCGGTGATGCGAATTTCAAGCCCGAGGAGTGGTGCCCTCTGGGCTAAGGGTGGTGGTAAGCCCGGCCCCCCCTCTCTGGAGGTCTAAAAGGACTTCCATGGACCCCGGTATAGCGTATTTCATGCCCGAGGAGTGACGCCCTCTGGGCTAAGGGTGGTGGTATGCCCGGCCCCCCCTCTGGAGGTCTCCAAAACCTAAGTCGAGACTTCCATGGACCCCGGTTATCCGAATTTCAAGCCCGAGGAGTGGTGCCCTCTGGGCTAAGGGTGGTGGTAAGCCCGGCCCCCCCTCTCTGGAGGTCTAAACTGACTTCCATGGACCCCGGTGTAGCGTATTTCATGCCCGAGGAGTGACGCCCTCTGGGCTTAGGGTGGTGGTAAGCCAGGCCCCCCCTCTCTGGAGGTCTAAAAGGACTTCCATGGACCCCGGTATAGCGTATTTCATGCCCGAGGAGTGACGCCCTCTGGGCTTAGGGTGGTGGTAAGTGCAGCCCCCCCTCTGGAGGTTTCCAAAACCTAAGTCGAGACTTCCATGGACCCCGGTGATGCGAATTTCAAGCCCGAGGAGTGGTGCCCTCTGGGCTAAGGGTGGTGGTAAGCCCGGCCCCCCCTCTCTGGAGGTCTAAAATCACTTCCATGGACCCCGGTGTAGCGTATTTCATGCCCGAGGAGTGACGCCCTCTGGGCTTAGGGTGGTGGTAAGCCAGGCCCCCCCTCTCTGGAGGTCAAAATTGACTTCCATGGACCCCGGTTATCCGAATTTTATGCCCGAGGAGTGACGCCCTCTGGGCTAAGGGTGGTGGTAAGTCCGGCCCCCACCCTCTGGATGCGTTCAAAACCTAAGTCGAGACTTCCATGGACCCCGGTGATGCGAAGTGACATGCCCGAAGAGTGGTGCCTTCTGGGCTAAGGTTGTGATAAGCCCGGTCTCTCCTCTGGAGGTCTGTGGTTTTAAAGTGAATATTTTCTAAGTCCCTCACCTGAGATTTTAAGAGAATCAGGACCCTCCTCAAGCCTCGTAGCGAGTCCGAGGGAGGTTCATCGTTGTCGGCTATGCGAAAGGGGTTCAGACGCCTCTAATCCTGTGGGCATATGGTTTCTCAGCCTGGTGCCGTCGGGATATTAGGGAGGCATTAAATCAGACGTAAGTTTGGGTAACAGCGATGCGAAACGCTATGCCCAAAGGAGTGGCTTCCCGATGGGCTTGAAATAATGGGAATGTCCGCTCTGCTTCCCTGGATGTGTTCAAAACCTAAGTCGAGACATCCGTAGACCCCGTTGATGCGAATTCCATGCCCGAGGAGTGACGCCCTCTGGGCTTAAGGGTGGTGGTAAGACCGGCCCCACTCTCTGGAGGTCTAAACTGACTTCCATGGACCCCGGTGATTCGAATTTCAAGCCCGAGGAGGTGCACACCTCCGGGCTAAGGGGATGGTTTGGGTGGCCTCCCCTCTGGATGTGTTCAAAACCTAAGTTGAGACATCCATAGACCCCGGTAATCCGAATTTCATGCCCGAGGAGTGACGCCCTCTGGGCTTAAGGGTGGTGGTAAGACCGGCCCCACTCTCTGGATGTCTAAAATGACTTCCATGGACCCCGGTGATTCGAATTTGAAGCCCGAGGAGGTGCACACCTCCGGGCTAAGGGGATGGTTTGGGTGGCCTCCCCTCTGGATGTGTTCAAAACCTAAGTTGAGACATCCATAGACCCCGGTAATCCGAATTTCATGCCCGAGGAGTGACGCCCTCTGGGCTTAAGGGTGGTGGTAAGACCGGCCCCACTCTCTGGATGTCTAAAATGACTTCCATGGACCCCGGTGATTCGAATTTGAAGCCCGAGGAGGTGCACACCTCCGGGCTAAGGGGATGGTTTGGGTGGCCTCCCCTCTGGATGTGTTCAAAACCTAAGTTGAGACATCCATAGACCCCGGTAATCCGAATTTCATGCCCGAGGAGTGACGCCCTCTGGGCTTAAGGGTGGTGGTAAGACCGGCCCCACTCTCTGGATGTCTAAAATGACTTCCATGGACCCCGGTGATGCGAATACACAAGCCCGAGGAGTGGCACACCTCTGGGCTAAGGGGATGGTTTGGGTTGCCTCCCCTCTGGAGGTCTAAAAATGACTTCCATAGACCCCGGCGAAGCGAATTTAAAGCCCGAGGACTGGCACC
Organism: Hoplias malabaricus; assembly: GCF_029633855.1. Lineage (NCBI taxonomy): Eukaryota > Metazoa > Chordata > Actinopteri > Characiformes > Erythrinidae > Hoplias > Hoplias malabaricus. Next base: position 111,971 of record NW_027101071.1, read on the forward strand.
CCTCTGGGCTAAGGGGATGGTTAGGGTGGCCTCCCCTCTGGATGTCTAAAATGACTTCCATGGACCCCGGTGATGCGAATACACAAGCCCGAGGAGTGGCACACCTCTGGGCTAAGGGGATGGTTTGGGTTGCCTCCCCTCTGGAGGTCTAAAAATGACTTCCATAGACCCCGGCGAAGCGAATTTAAAGCCCGAGGACTGGCACCCCTCTGGGCTAAGGGTGGTGGTTAATCCGGCCCCCCCTTCTGGATGTGTTCAAAACCTAAGTCGAGACATCCATGGACCCCGGTGATGCGAAGTGACATGCCCGAGGAGTGGCGCCCTCTGGGCTAAGGTTGTGATAAGCCCGGTCTCTCCTCTGGAGGTCTGTGGTTTTAAAGTGAAAATTTTCTAAGTCCCTCACCTGAGATTTTAAGAAAATCAGGACCCTCCTCAAGCCTCGTAGCGAGTCCGAGGGAGGTTCATCGTTGTCGGCTATGCGAACGAGGTTCCAATGCCTCAAATCCTGTGGGCATATGGTTTCTCAGCCTGGTGCCGTCGGGATATTAGGGAGGCATTAAATCAGACGTAAGTTTGGGTAACAGCGATGCGAAACGCTATGCCCAAAAGAGTGGCTTCCCGATGGGCTTGAAATAATGGGAATGTCCGCTCTGCTTCCCTGGATGTGTTCAAAACCTAAGTCGAGACATCCGTAGACCCCGTTGATGCGAATACCGAAGCCCGAGGACTGGCACACCTCTGGGCTAGGGTGGGGATAAGATATGCCCCCACCCTCTGGAGGTTTTCAAAACCTAAGTCGAGACCTCCATAGACCCCGGTGATGCGAATACCGAAGCCCGAGGACTGGCACCCCTCTGGGCTAGGGTGGGGATAAGATATGCCCCCACCCTCTGGAGGTTTTCAAAACCTAAGTCGAGACCTCCATAGACCCCGGTGATGCGAATACCGAAGCCCGAGGACTGGCACCCCTCTGGGCTAGGGTGGTGGTTAATCCGGCCCCCCCTCTGGAGGTTTTCAAAACCTAAGTTGAGACCTCCGTAGACCCCGGTGATGCGAATACCGAAGCCCGAGGACTGGCACACCTCTGGGCTAAGGGGTTGGTATGCTCGGCCTCCCCTCTGGAAGTCTAAAAATAATTAGAAATATTTCTAAGTTCGACAACGAGCACTGGCAGAACTGGATCAAAGACTTCCATACACCCCGGTGATGCGAAGTTTCAAGCCCGAGGAGTGGCACACCTCTGGGCTAAGGGGATGGTTTGGGTTGCCTCCCCTCTGGAGGTCTAAAATGACTTCCATGGACCCCGGTGATTCGAATTTAAAGCCCGAGGACTGGCACACCTCTGGGCTAAGGGGATGGTTTGGGTTGCCTCCCCTCTGGAGGTCTAAAATGACTTCCATGGACCCCGTTGATGCGAATACACAAGCCCGAGGACTGGCACACCTCTGGGCTAAGGGGATGGTTTGGGTTGCCTCCCCTCTGGAGGTCTAAAATGACTTCCATGGACCCCGTTGATGCGAATACACAAGCCCGAGGAGTGGCACACCTCTGGGCTAAGGGGATGGTTTGGGTTGCCTCCCCTCTGGAGGTCTAAAAATGACTTCCATGGACCCCGTTGATGCGAATACACAAGCCCGAGGACTGGGACACCCTCTGGGCTTAAGGTGGAGGTAAGCCCGGCCTCCCCTCTTTATTAAAAAAAAACTCTAAGTCCCAACGGCAAATGCCAGAGCTTTAAGCCGAAACTCAAGAGAGTTCGATCGGTATAACTGACTTGACTATCTGCCCTTAGCCCCCGATGGTTCATTCTATATATGCCCGGAGAAGTGGCTGGTTTCCGGGGCCAAAAAAGCCAAATGGTCTCCTATATTCATGCGACGGGTGCCTAAAGGTAAGTTTACCGCCCCCAGTGAACTGCCTAAGGTCCATAGGCCTCCGACCACTGCTCCCTTAGCGGGGCGGTGGAACGGGCCGCCCGCCGACAAAGTTAACTGTTAAACCCATTTAATTTCAATGACCTTTAGTTCCAACTCCCTCCCTGGGGGGGATTGGTTCTATATATGCCCGGAGAAGTGGCTGGTTTCCGGGGCCAAAAAAGCCAAATGGTCTCCTATATTCATGCGACGGGTGCCTAAAGGTAAGTTTACCCACCCCGGTGAACTGCCTAAGGTCCATAGGCCTCCGACCACTGCTCCCTTAGCGGGGCGGTGGAACGGGCCGCCCGCCGACTAAGTTAACCCATAACCACTGATCGTTTAAGTCTTAAGGCCGGTCGGACCTCGTAAAAAGTCTCCCTCTGGGAGGATCACCCAATCTCCACCCCCCCTCCATCTCCAAACCGAAGCAAGTACCACACGGGAACACTCTGTTTGGGGATTCAGAAATAAATGTATTTATTTCGCAGTAAAACATATCAAAGCCACGGGGGTGCAGAAACACGGAGTGAATCCCGGCTGGGTTGCGCTTTGAAGAGGGTCCGGTTCAGGCCGTTTCGAGGGCGGAAAGACGGTTCTCACGAGCCCGCATCACATCGGCCGCAGAGAGGCCGGCTCGGTAGAAGGCCCGGGCAGTGATGTTGGAGTGGCACATGCTTGTCGTCACTCGATCTCTATCTTCGGCCGGCAGAGTCGAAACCTGAAACAGAGGTGCGAGGTGTCAGAAGTAGGAAGGCCGGGGTTAAGAGCCCACATAAGTCGGATTAAGTTCAACACTCACTTGGTTCGAAACAGCCGTGCGGATCAGGTTGAAGGCCACCGCGCCTCCGAGGCCCGCATCCGTCCACGCGATCCGAAGCAGTGAGTTTGGCTTGCGCAGCTGGTTCCCCCTGTCCAAGAACACGAACCCGTCCCGGGCCCCGTGTAAGTCGCTGAGTGCGGTCAACCAGGCCAGCTCTGTGGCAGACAACCCGATCGGAGCGTCCCCGAACGAGGCGTTGGTCTTGTGTTCACGAACATAAACCACGAAGCCGGTGCCATCCGTGGTGCTGGCTTGCCTCAACTCTCCAACCGTCAGGTTGAGAAACACAACCGACCGGTGACCGGTTAAGACAGACAAAAGGCCGAGCAGGTACCCCTGGAGCATCCGTAGCGTCGACCGGCGGGCGGTGTCCCCCGTCCGGGCCGCGTCTATGAGCTCTGGGATTCGGGTCTTAGCGTGGCTTAGGAAGACCCTGAAATCCGAAGGTTGCGGCAAGCGACTCAGCTTCGCTCTCTTCACGCGCTGGCGATGGCCCAGAATCGTGCGTGCGATGTCCCGATGAGCCTTGGCGAAGGTCAGCTTCAGCCTCTGGAGCTCTTCGGGGCTGACCCCGGCGGTCTCTGGGTCGAAGGCAGCGACGTGGGAGACGAACGCCTTGGCGCTGTGCAGGTAACACTTAACGGTTGTCGAAGCGTAACCCAGTTTCTGAAGGCTCTGTACCCAAGTGGGAACGTTCGTGTGATGGACGAAAGACAGGTCTGTGAATTGGCAGCCGGGCGGGGCGCAGTGAAGCAGGAACCGAATAACGTGGCCCCGTCGCTGGCGAGAGTTCTCGATGTCCTTCGGTGACGCGTCGACCCGCAGGTAGAACTTCTGAAAGTCGTCTACCGAACGGCTGACGTAGGTGTCCCGAAACCGATGCGGGATCACGAGCTGCCTCCCCCGGGAGGTTCGCCGTGCCCGCTCGGTCTCTGAATCCGTGTCCGAGGTGGATTCGGCAGGGGAAGACTCGCTCGGTTGGTAGTCGCTGTCGACCGGCTCCGGCGTGGCTTGGCCCGTAGTGGCTTGGCCCGGGGAGGCTTGGTCCGGCGAGGCTGGGTCCGGCGAAGCTGGGTCCGGCGTGTTGGGTCCCGGCGTGCTTGGGCCCGGCGTGCTTGGGCCCGGCATGGCTGGGTCCGGCATGCTGGGGCCCGGCGTGCTGGGGCCCGGCGAGGCTGGATTCGGGGAACAGGATACCGAGGGCGGTGGAGGGTTCCGCGGCTTAGACTGTTGATAGCGACGCAGAAGGTGGATGGTGCGAAGGCGTCGAGCGGCAGAGAGAGCGATCCGAAGGGCGAGGCCTTTGAGGGAATGCGCCGAGCCCAGGTGATCCGCCGGCGAAGAGAGAGACGGCAGGCCGCAGAGAGGGCAGTCGAGCTGGGACGAATTCTCCCCACTTTGGTCCAGTCCCCGGAGAAAGTCAATGTCGGCAGATCCAAGGCGGTGGAAGGTGGTATAATGGGAAGTCAGATCCGTAATGGCTTGCTCGCAGAGCGGGCAAGCATCAGGCGTGGTTGGCTCCGGCGTGCTTGGGTCCGGTGAGCTTGGGTACAGCATGGTTGGGTCCGGCGTGCTTGGGTCCGGCGTGCTTGGGTCCGGCGTGTTCGGGTCCGGCGTGTTCGGGTCCGGCGTGTTCGGTCCCGGCGTGCTCGGTCCCGGCGTGCTCGGTCCCGGCGTGTTCGGTCCCGGCGCGCTCGGTCCCGGCGTGCTTGGTCCCGGCGGCGAGGCTGGATTCGGGGAACGGGATCCCGAGGGCGGTGGAGGGTTCCGCGGCTTAGACTGTTGATAGCGACGCAGAAGGTGGAGGGTGCGAAGGCGTCGAGCGGCAGAGAGAGCGATCCGAAGGGCGAGGCCTTTGAGGGAATGCGCCGAGCCCAGGTGATCTGCCGGCGAAGAGAGAGACGGCAGGCCGCAGAGAGGGCAGTCGAGCTGTGATGAATTCTCCCCGCTTCGGTCCAGTTCTCGGAGGAAGGCTGCGTCGTCCGGTCCGAGTCTGTGGAAGATGGTAAAGTGGAAAGTCAGATCCGTAGCAATGGCTTGTTCGCAAAGCGGGCAGCTATCCATGGTGAGAGACTGACGGCTCCGAGTGAAGGCGACCCCTTATATAGCCCCCGGTTCGTGCATAATTAGGGGTTATGGGCGTTGATTGCTCCCGTTCGCGTTCGACGTTCGCCCATCTTGGGTGTATGAACCAGTGAGAACCAAGACCGATAGCGTATTACTGCCAAAATTAGTCCCGGTTTCCGAGCCAGGTGCCGGGCAGAGCGATGGGGAGTGGTCCCCAAGGTCCGTGGGGCCTACCACTGTCATAAATCCGAGTGGCTTCCACTCGGTCCGCCTCGACCGGGTACCTTTAAGGTCAAGTCCCAACCCCGGATCTCGTATCACGGTGGTATTGGGACTGCCTGTGGGTCTATAGGCCACCGACCATCTGCCCACTTGTGGGGCGGGTGGAACGGGCCGCCCCGTCGATTGTTATAAGCCCGTTGTGTCCACCCCGATGATTCGTTCGATGTATGCCTGGGAAGGTAAAACATTCCTGGGCATGGGGGGTCGAGCGTATGAGGGGTTTCCCCCGTCCCGAAAGAGAGAGTTTTCCGACCGATGATTCGTTCGATATGCCTGCCCGGGGAGGGTCAACTTCCCTGGGCACCGGGGGGTCGAACGTATGAGGATTGTCCCCCTTTTTAAACCCATAAATTTGCCCGTGCGCGAGTCGACGGGGCCGCGTAACCCCCCGAGGCGTTGGCCGGCGGTCATCCGCCGGTCCGTGGGATCTCCCGACCTTTCCCCTCCTTTGAGCGGGACGTGGGAGCGCACCACCGGGCCCCCGGCTGGAAACGGCCGGAGGCAAAGAGCGCATTAGAGGTGACACGGATCGGTCTTCCACAGACCGCGGCTGGAAGTTCGCAGGGTCGGCCTACGGGATCCGACCCTTCGTCTTCTTAAACGCAGACTTCCGTAGGCTCCGGGGGGCGAAACCGTAAACCTTTGCCGACCTCCTCGCACTGCGAGGGGGCCAGGATTTGCGGCTTGTCCGCGTATCGGTCCTACCAAGGACCGCGGCTGGAAGTTCGGTGGTGAGCCCTCGACCTTACGAGATTGAGGGCAAAACCCTTCGTCTTCTGAACATCAGACGGCTCCGGTGGTGGCGTACCGTAAAAACCTATGCCGACTTCCTCGCGCTTTGAGGGGGCCAGGATTCTCTTCCATTCTCTTCCCTTAACGGCTGTCCTTCACGGCCGTTCGAGCTCGGTATACGCGGAGCACCAGGGGCAGGCTTCTAAGCCTAAATACAGTGCTTAGAGCGATCCTCCCCACCTTGTGCTCCCAGCCTCCATGGCTCGTGGATGCCCGTAAGAGGCATGTCCGCTTGTCCAGAACGGTTCCGAGGGGGACTTAGTCGGCCGGTCGATCCAACAGTAGGTCCGTTCAACGTCCGCGTCGGTGGTGCCTTAGGGTCGGGATCCGTTTGAGGGAAGGACCCGGCCCCTAGCCTGCACCGTCCGGGCGAGAATCATACGTTTTCCAAGTTGCCAAGTCGATTGCAGACCCCCACAGCGGGGTCGCGTTCGATCCTCTTCGCTGGTGTCCCCTGAGATCACTCTCACGGGCTCCATGCGCCCCCTCTCTTTCCCCGTCCGGGGTTTGAGATCCAAGGGGGGTCGGTCTGGTTGATCCTGCCAGTATTATATGCTTGTCTCAAAGATTAAGCCATGCAAGTCTAAGTACACACGGGTTTTGGTACAGTGAAACTGCGAATGGCTCATTAAATCAGTTATGGTTCCTTTGATCGCTCCACACGTTACTTGGTATAACTGTGGTAATTCCAGAGCTAATACATGCAAACGAAGCGTTGGAAGGGTTCTGGGGGTCGGCGTGAAATGCTCTCCCGGCCCCTGTCCCCCGGATACGTGCATTTATCAGAACCGAAAAACCCTCCCGGCTCCGGTCGGGTCGCTTTGGTGACTCTAGATAACCTCTGGCCGATCGTTAAGCCCTCCGGGGCGGCGACGTATCATTCGAGTGTCTGCCCTATCAACTTTCGACGGTAGGCTACGTGCCTACCGTGGTGACCACGGGTAACGGGGAATCTGGGTTCGATTCCGGAGAGGGAGCCTGAGAAACGGCTACCACTTCCAAGGAAGGCAGCAGGCGCGCAAATTACCCATTCCCGACACGGGGAGGTAGTGACGAAAAATATCGATGCGGGTCCTATGAACCTGTGGAGCGTAATCGAAATGAACTCAATCTATGTCCGTGAGTGATGACCCATTGGAGGGCAAGTCTGGTGCCAGCAGCCGCGGTAATTCCAGCTCCAATAGCGTATGCTAAAGTTGCTGCAGTTAAAAAGCTCGTAGTTGGATGTGGGGACAGGTCTCGGATCCCCTGTACTGTCCGGGATGGCGTGGGGAGCTCCTTCGGGGGTGACCCCCTGTCTCTGGGTGGATGTTGGGACCTGGTCCCTACCCGCCGGTGTCCTCTGCTCGCCGGCCGCGGAGAAGCCCTTAGCTGGGTACTTCACTGCGGTGCACGGTGGGTTGGAGGGTCCGGAGCGTTTACTTTGAATAAAGCAGAGTGCTCAAAGCAGGCCGACACGTGCCATGTCTGACTGAGCTAGGAATAATGGAATAGGGCCCTTCCGCGGGGCTTCGGGGTCTCTCCTTCGGGACGGCTGGTCGTTCCGGAGTGGGGCTCCGGGGCTTCCACGGTCCTGTTTCGTGGGTTTTAAGGACCGAGGGCAATGATTAAGAGGGACGGCCGGGGGCATCCGTACCACACCGATAGAGGTGAAATTCGTTGACCGGTGTGGGACGAACGAAAGCGAAAGCATTTGCCAAGAATGTTTTCATTAATCAAGAACGAAAGTCGGGGGAGCGAAGACGATCAGATACCGTCGTAGTTCCGACCGTAAACTATGCCGACCCGCGATCCGGCGGCGTGAGGCTAGCGACCATGACCCGCCGGGCAGCGTGAGGGAAACCACGAGTCTTTGGGCTCTGGGGGGAGTACGGTTGCAAAGCTGAAACTTAAAGGAATTGACGGAAGGGCACCACCAGGAGTGGAGCTTGCGGCTTAATTTGACTCAACACGGGGAATCTCACCCGGCCCGGACACGGTAAGGATTGACAGATTGATGGCTCTTTCTTGATTCTGTGGGTGGTGGTGCATGGCCGTTGGGAGTTCGTGGAGCGATTCGTCTGGTTAACTCCGATAACGGACGAGACCCTGTGCCTTAAAAAGTTACACGGCCCTCCCTTGGGTCCCTGTGGGGGCTTGCGGCCCGAGGGGTTCGTCGGTCGGTGGCCGAACTTCTTAGAGCGATCCGGGGCAAGGCAAAGCCGTATGAGATTCGGGGCCATAACAGGTCTGTGATGCCCTTAGACGCCCGGGGCCGCACGTGAGTTACACTGGCTGGTTCAGCATGTGCATCCATCCTATGCCGAAAGGCCTGGGCAATCCTATGAACGCCTTCCCCGCTGGGGATAGGGGATTGTAACTTTTCCCCTTGAACGAGGAATTCCAAGTAGTCGCGGGTCACCAGCCCGCGTCGATTAAGTCCCTGCCCTTTGTACACACCGCCCGTCGCTACTACCGATTGGATGGCCTGGTGAGGTCCTCGGACCGTCTCCGAGGTGCCCCTTTACCGGGGGGTTGCCTCGTTGAGGTGGGAAGTCGATCGAACCTGGGCATCTAGAGGGAGTAAAAGTCGTAACAAGGTTTCCGTAGGGGAACCTGCGGAAGGATCATTAACGGTGACCTGGCCACGGCCGGTTGTCGAGTCGGACTCGAGAGGCCAAACCTCCCCCGGCGGGTACCTTCAAGGTATGGACCGCAGAAGCCTCGTACCTTTCGTCGTCGGCCGACGTGAGTCTCTCCCCCTCCGGGTGGGTGGACGTAGCGAGCCGGCTTCGGAACTCGGGGTTATGCGAGGACCGCCTTAGGTGCATAGGTACCCCGGTCCGCCCCCCTCGTTCGCGGGGGGGAGAGTGGCGCCGGAGCCGCCCGCCGGGTCGTTAAACCAACCATTGATCGTTGAAGGCTTGATTGTGCGTGCGCGAGTCAAAGGGGCTTACTCACCCCCAGGGCGTTGGCCGGTGCTCGCCGGCCTCGGTGGGATCTCCCTGAACCCATCCCCCCGGCACAGGGGGTGGTGGTGGACGGGAGCGTACCGCCGGGCGAAACTCTTTCCCCTCACGGGGTTGGAGCGGAGCTTAAGAGCGCATGCAAATACCCCGATGTTGGCTTCGCAGAGACGGACCGTATAATAGTCTAAGGCCGGTGCGCGAGTTGAAGGGGCCTCACGAACCCCGGATGCGTTTAAACACCCGAAGGAGACGGCCGGTGCCCGCCGGTCCTGACTAGGTGGGATCTACCCAGCGCCTTCCCCTAAGCGGGGGACTTGGGAGCGTACCACCGGGCCTCGCTCATACCCTCCGGGGTGGAGAGCTTGGCTTTGAGCGCACGCCTGAATGCCTTAGACCGGGACCCGTAACGCAGCGAACCAAACCCTGGGCCTCGCCGGGAACGGTGGGGCCTAGACCCGGTCTCCTAAACCACGTAAGTCTCGGGCACCTACTCGGGCGATCGTCCCCCGGGCCGTAACTCCTCGGTCCGGTGGTGACGCCCAGGTTCAATGACCTTCCCCCCTCCACGGGGGGGAAGGCACCCGGCTTGAAATATTGTCAAACGTTGTCTCGTGTTCGAATGGCTTCCTTCGCCCGGCCTGTAACGGGCCGGGCACAAACCTCATACAACTCT
>NW_027101071.1:126468-153968 GCF_029633855.1 Hoplias malabaricus
TGCAATTTCCGAAACTCTGGTTCTCTGGGGGCGCGGGCCCCGAGAGTCCGTACACCGGTTAGAGGGAGCCGGTGGCGGGCATAGGGAGGCAGGTCGCTCCCTTGAATGGTCCTGGATGTCTGGACTTAGTGCAATTTCTGAAACTCTGGTTCTCTGGGGGCGCGGGCCCCGAGAGTCCGTACACCGGTTAGAGGGAGCCGGTGGCGGGCATAGGGAGGCAGGTCGCTCCCTTGAATGGTCCTGGATGTCTGGACTTAGTGCAATTTCTGAAACTCTGGTTCTCTGGGGGCGCGGGCCCCGAGAGTCCGTACACCGGTTAGAGGAAGCCGGTGGCGGGCATAGGGAGGCAGGTCGCTCCCTTGAATGGTCCTGGATGTCTGGACTTAGTGCAATTTCTGAAACTCTGGTTCTCTGGGGGCGCGGGCCCCGAGAGTCCGTACACCGGTTAGAGGGAGCCGGTGGCGGGCATAGGGAGGCAGGTCGCTCCCTTGAATGGTCCTGGATGTCTGGACTTAGTGCAATTTCTGAAACTCTGGTTCTCTGGGGGCGCGGGCCCCGAGAGTCCGTACACCGGTTAGAGGGAGCCGGTGGCGGGCATAGGGAGGCAGGTCGCTCCCTTGAATGGTCCTGGATGTCTGGACTTAGTGCAATTTCTGAAACTCTGGTTCTCTGGGGGCGCGGGCCCCGAGAGTCCGTACACCGGTTAGAGGAAGCCGGTGGCGGGCATAGGGAGGCAGGTCGCTCCCTTGAATGGTCCTGGATGTCAGCAATTTCTTAAGAAGGGCGCCCTCTTGTGGTCCCATGGCCGAAGTACATGCTCCGAGCCCGGGTATGGCAGTGGGCGGAATGAGACTTAGAGGAATGTTGACGGAGCCATGAGGGGCCCCCCCTGGAGGTCCCATGGCCGAGAAAAGTGCTCCGAGCCCGGGGTGATAGAGAACCGTGAACGCCGCGGTTAAAGACCTCGGGTATGGCAGTGGGCGGAATGAGACTTAAAGGAATATTGACGGAGCCAAGAGGGGCCTCCCCTGGAGGTCCCATGGCCGAGAAAAGTGCCCCGAGCCCGGGGTGATAGAGAACCGTAAAGCGCGCGGGTTTGGGGCTCGGGTCTTCCAGTGGGCGGAGTGAGACTTAAAGGAATATTGACGGAGCCATGAAGGGCCCCCCCTGGAGGTCCCATGGCCGAGAAAAGTGCTCCGAGCCCGGGGTGATAGAGAACCGTAAAGCGCGCGGGTTTGGGGCTCGGGTCTTCCAGTGGGCGGAGTGAGACTTAAAGGAATATTGACGGAGCCATGAAGGGCCCCCCCTGGAGGTCCCATGGCCGAGAAAAGTGCTCCGAGCCCGGGGTGATAGAGAACCGTAAAGCGCGCGGGTTTGGGGCTCGGGTCTTCCAGTGGGCGGAGTGAGACTTAAAGGAATATTGACGGAGCCATGAAGGGCCCCCCCTGGAGGTCCCATGGCCGAGAAAAGTGCCCCGAGCCCGGGGAGATAGAGAACCGTAAAGCGCGCGGGTTTGGGGCTCGGGTCTTCCAGTGGGCGGAGTGAGACTTAAAGGAATATTGACGGAGCCATGAAGGGCCCCCCCTGGAGGTCCCATGGCCGAGAAAAGTGCCCCGAGCCCGGGGAGATAGAGAACCGTAAAGCGCGCGGGTTTGGGGCTCGGGTCTTCCAGTGGGCGGAGTGAGACTTAAAGGAATATTGACGGAGCCATGAAGGGCCCCCCCTGGAGGTCCCATGGCCGAGAAAAGTGCCCCGAGCCCGGGGAGATAGAGAACCGTAAAGCGCGCGGGTTTGGGGCTCGGGTCTTCCAGTGGGCGGAATGAGACTTAAAGGAATATTGACGGAGCCAAGAGGGGCCTCCCCTGGAGGTCCCGTGGCCGAGAAAAGTGCCCCGAGCCCGGGGAGATAGAGAACCGTAAAGCGCGCGGGTTTGGGGCTCGGGTCTTCCAGTGGGCGGAGTGAGACTTAGAGAAATGAAGACGGAGCTAAGAGGGGCCCCCCCTGGAGGTCCCATGGCCGAGAAAAGTGCTCCGAGCCCGGGGAGATAGAGAACCGTAAAGCGCGCGGGTTTGGGGCTCAGGTCTTCCAGTGGGCGGAGTGAGACTTAGAGAAATGATGACGGAGCTAAGAGGGGCCCCCCCTGGAGGTCCCATGGCCGAGAAAAGTGCTCCGAGCCCGGGGAGATAGAGAACCGTAAAGCGCGCGGGTTTGAGGCTCAGGTCTTCCAGTGGGCGCTCGTTCCAGCGGCGCGGGCTGGATGGTTTAGTCCGAGGAGGAGTGCTTAAGTGTGGGCCGGATAGGTTCGAGAGGTGCGCTGGGTTCCTGGAGGTCCAGCCCCGGAGGTTTGGAGCGGGCGATGGAGCTAGCGAGGCCGAGTCGGGTGAGCCTGGGCCGGGCATGGGCGTTGGCGGCGATGGGGGTCTTCTCCCCGGAGGTTTGGAGCGGGCGATGGAGCGAGCGAGGCCGAGTCGGGTGAGCCTGGGCCGGGCATGGGTGTTGGCAGCGACGGGGGTGTCTTCCCCGGAGGTAAGTACCGTGGGGGGCAAGCGTGAGATATTCCAGGCCGGGAAAAGTGAGCTAAATTCGGCAAAGCGTTGTTAAAAAGGGGGTTCGGTTGATTTTTTTGTTAAATCTAAACGAACAAAGGGTGCGAGGCGTGAAAATTGCATTCAGCCGTGATTTTTTGGCAAAGTGCTAACCCTAGTGGTCTCCCAGTGGGACGTTTTAAAGTAGGACTTAGAAAAATTTCTGACCCTCTTCGCCCTAGGTAGCAAGCCCAAAACGGAGCACCTCGGAGTGGTAAAAATTCAGAGGGCATGGGGGTTTCCAGTGCGGTGCCGTCAGGACATTAGGGTTCCTTTAGAAAAGACGAAAGTTTGGGTACACCGTATGTAACTATGACAAGCCCAAGGCTCTGGTTCGCCTGTGGGCATGAATATAGTGAGATTTCCGCGTTATCTCACTGGAGGTGACCCCGGAACGGTTCAAAACCTAAGTCGAGACTTCCATGGAACCCCGATGATGGGAGTTTGAAGCCCGAGGAGTGACGCCCTCTGGGCTAAGGTTGCTGGTAGGTTCGGCCCCCCTCTCTGGAGGTCTAAATGACTTCCATGGACCCCGGTGATGCGAATTTGATGCCCGAGGAGTGACTCACCTCTGGGCTAAGGGTGGTGGTATGCCCGGCCCCCCCTCTGGAGGTCTCGAATGACTTCCATGGACCCCGGTGAAGCGTATTTCATGCCCGATGAGGAGCACACCTCTGGGCTAAGGGTGGTGGTATGCTCAGCCCCCCCTCTGGAGGTCTAAACTGACTTCCATGGACCCCGGTGATGCGAATTTGATGCCCGAGGAGTGACTCACCTCTGGGCTAAGGGTGGTGGTATGCCCAGCCCCCCCTCTGGAGGTCTCGAATGACTTCCATGGACCCCGGTGAAGCGTATTTCATGCCCGATGAGGAGCACACCTCTGGGCTAAGGGTGGTGGTATGCTCAGCCCCCCCTCTGGAGGTCTAAACTGACTTCCATGGACCCCGGTGATGCGAATTTGATGCCCGAGGAGTGACTCACCTCTGGGCTAAGGGTGGTGGTATGCCCGGCCCCCCCTCTGGAGGTCTCCAAAACCTAAGTCGAGACTTCCATGGACCCCGGTTATCCGAATTTCATGCCCGAGGAGTGACGCCCTCTGGGCTTAGGGTGGTGGTAAGACCGGCCCCCCCTCTCTGGAGGTCTAGATTGACTTCCATGGACCCCGGTTAAGCGTATTTCATGCCCGAGGAGTGACGCCCTCTGGGCTAAGGGTGGTGGTAAGCCCGGCCCCCCCTCTGGATGTCTCCAAAACCTAAGTCGAGACTTCCATGGACCCCGGTTATCCGAATTTCATGCCCGAAGAGTGACGCCCTCTGGGCTTAGGGTGGTGGTAAGACCAGCCCCACTCTCTGGAGGTCTAAACTGACTTCCATGGACCCCGGTGATCCGAATTTCATGCCCGAGGAGTGACGCCCTCTCGGCTAGGGTGGTGGTAAGTGCAGCCCCCCCTCTCTGGAGGTCTAAAATGACTTCCATGGACCCCGGTGAAGCGAATTTCATGCCCGAGGAGTGACGCCCTCTCGGCTAGGGTGGTGGTAAGCCAGGCCCCCCCTCTCTGGAGGTCAAAACTGACTTCCATGGACCCCGGTATAGCGTATTTCATGCCCGAGGAGTGACGCCCTCTGGGCTAAGGGTGGTGGTATGCCCGGCCCCCCCTCTGGAGGTCTCCAAAACCTAAGTCGAGACTTCCATGGACCCCGGTTATCCGAATTTCATGCCCGAGGAGTGACGCCCTCTGGGCTTAGGGTGGTGGTAAGCCCGGCCCCACTCTCTGGAGGTCTAAACTGACTTCCATGGACCCCGGTTATCCGAATTTCATGCCCGAGGAGTGACGCCCTCTGGGCTAAGGGTGGTGGTAAGCCCGGCCCCCCCTCTCTGGAGGTCTAAAATCACTTCCATGGACCCCGGTGTAGCGTATTTCATGCCCGAGGAGTGACGCCCTCTGGGCTTAGGGTGGTGGTAAGCCCGGCCCCACTCTCTGGAGGTCTAAACTGACTTCCATGGACCCCGGTTATCCGAATTTCATGCCCGAGGAGTGACGCCCTCTGGGCTTAGGGTGGTGGTAAGCCCGGCCCCACTCTCTGGAGGTCTAAACTGACTTCCATGGACCCCGGTTATCCGAATTTCATGCCCGAGGAGTGATGAACCTCTGGGCTAAGGGTGGTGGTAAGTGCAGCCCCCCCTCTGGAGGTTTCCAAAACCTAAGTCGAGACTTCCATGGACCCCGGTTATCCGAATTTCATGCCCGAGGAGTAGTGCCCTCTGGGCTAAGGGTGGTGGTAAGCCCGGCCCCCCCTCTGGATGTCTCCAAAACCTAAGTCGAGACTTCCATGGACCCCGGTGATGCGAATTTCAAGCCCGAGGAGTGGTGCCCTCTGGGCTAAGGGTGGTGGTAAGCCCGGCCCCCCCTCTCTGGAGGTCTAAAAGGACTTCCATGGACCCCGGTATAGCGTATTTCATGCCCGAGGAGTGACGCCCTCTGGGCTTAGGGTGGTGGTAAGTGCAGCCCCCCCTCTGGAGGTTTCCAAAACCTAAGTCGAGACTTCCATGGACCCCGGTGATGCGAATTTCAAGCCCGAGGAGTGGTGCCCTCTGGGCTAAGGGTGGTGGTAAGCCCGGCCCCCCCTCTCTGGAGGTCTAAACTGACTTCCATGGACCCCGGTGTAGCGTATTTCATGCCCGAGGAGTGACGCCCTCTGGGCTTAGGGTGGTGGTAAGCCAGGCCCCCCCCTCTCTGGAGGTCAAAATTGACTTCCATGGACCCCGGTTATCCGAATTTTATGCCCGAGGAGTGACGCCCTCTGGGCTAAGGGTGGTGGTAAGTCCGGCCCCCACCCTCTGGATGCGTTCAAAACCTAAGTCGAGACTTCCATGGACCCCGGTGATGCGAAGTGACATGCCCGAAGAGTGGTGCCTTCTGGGCTAAGGTTGTGATAAGCCCGGTCTCTCCTCTGGAGGTCTGTGGTTTTAAAGTGAATATTTTCTAAGTCCCTCACCTGAGATTTTAAGAGAATCAGGACCCTCCTCAAGCCTCGTAGCGAGTCCGAGGGAGGTTCATCGTTGTCGGCTATGCGAAAGGGGTTCAGACGCCTCTAATCCTGTGGGCATATGGTTTCTCAGCCTGGTGCCGTCGGGATATTAGGGAGGCATTAAATCAGACGTAAGTTTGGGTAACAGCGATGCGAAACGCTATGCCCAAAGGAGTGGCTTCCCGATGGGCTTGAAATAATGGGAATGTCCGCTCTGCTTCCCTGGATGTGTTCAAAACCTAAGTCGAGACATCCGTAGACCCCGTTGATGCGAATTCCATGCCCGAGGAGTGACGCCCTCTGGGCTTAAGGGTGGTGGTAAGACCGGCCCCACTCTCTGGAGGTCTAAACTGACTTCCATGGACCCCGGTGATTCGAATTTCAAGCCCGAGGAGGTGCACACCTCCGGGCTAAGGGGATGGTTTGGGTGGCCTCCCCTCTGGATGTGTTCAAAACCTAAGTTGAGACATCCATAGACCCCGGTAATCCGAATTTCATGCCCGAGGAGTGACGCCCTCTGGGCTTAAGAGTGGTGGTAAGACCGGCCCCACTCTCTGGAGGTCTAAACTGACTTCCATGGACCCCGGTGATGCGAATTTCATGCCAGAGGAGTGGTGCCCTCTGGGCTAAGAGTGGTGGTAAGACCGGCCCCACTCTCTGGATGTCTAAAATGACTTCCATGGACCCCGGTGATGCGAATACACAAGCCCGAGGAGTGGCACACCTCTGGGCTAAGGGGATGGTTTGGGTTGCCTCCCCTCTGGAGGTCTAAAAATGACTTCCATAGACCCCGGCGAAGCGAATTTAAAGCCCGAGGACTGGCACCCCTCTGGGCTAAGGGTGGTGGTTAATCCGGCCCCCCCTTCTGGATGTGTTCAAAACCTAAGTCGAGACATCCATGGACCCCGGTGATGCGAAGTGACATGCCCGAGGAGTGGCGCCCTCTGGGCTAAGGTTGTGATAAGCCCGGTCTCTCCTCTGGAGGTCTGTGGTTTTAAAGTGAAAATTTTCTAAGTCCCTCACCTGAGATTTTAAGAAAATCAGGACCCTCCTCAAGCCTCGTAGCGAGTCCGAGGGAGGTTCATCGTTGTCGGCTATGCGAACGAGGTTCCAATGCCTCAAATCCTGTGGGCATATGGTTTCTCAGCCTGGTGCCGTCGGGATATTAGGGAGGCATTAAATCAGACGTAAGTTTGGGTAACAGCGATGCGAAACGCTATGCCCAAAAGAGTGGCTTCCCGATGGGCTTGAAATAATGGGAATGTCCGCTCTGCTTCCCTGGATGTGTTCAAAACCTAAGTCGAGACATCCGTAGACCCCGTTGATGCGAATACCGAAGCCCGAGGACTGGCACACCTCTGGGCTAGGGTGGGGATAAGATATGCCCCCACCCTCTGGAGGTTTTCAAAACCTAAGTCGAGACCTCCATAGACCCCGGTGATGCGAATACCGAAGCCCGAGGACTGGCACCCCTCTGGGCTAGGGTGGGGATAAGATATGCCCCCACCCTCTGGAGGTTTTCAAAACCTAAGTCGAGACCTCCATAGACCCCGGTGATGCGAATACCGAAGCCCGAGGACTGGCACCCCTCTGGGCTAGGGTGGTGGTTAATCCGGCCCCCCCTCTGGAGGTTTTCAAAACCTAAGTTGAGACCTCCGTAGACCCCGGTGATGCGAATACCGAAGCCCGAGGACTGGCACACCTCTGGGCTAAGGGGTTGGTATGCTCGGCCTCCCCTCTGGAAGTCTAAAAATAATTAGAAATATTTCTAAGTTCGACAACGAGCACTGGCAGAACTGGATCAAAGACTTCCATACACCCCGGTGATGCGAAGTTTCAAGCCCGAGGAGTGGCACACCTCTGGGCTAAGGGGATGGTTTGGGTTGCCTCCCCTCTGGAGGTCTAAAATGACTTCCATGGACCCCGGTGATTCGAATTTAAAGCCCGAGGACTGGCACACCTCTGGGCTAAGGGGATGGTTTGGGTTGCCTCCCCTCTGGAGGTCTAAAATGACTTCCATGGACCCCGTTGATGCGAATACACAAGCCCGAGGACTGGCACACCTCTGGGCTAAGGGGATGGTTTGGGTTGCCTCCCCTCTGGAGGTCTAAAATGACTTCCATGGACCCCGTTGATGCGAATACACAAGCCCGAGGAGTGGCACACCTCTGGGCTAAGGGGATGGTTTGGGTTGCCTCCCCTCTGGAGGTCTAAAAATGACTTCCATGGACCCCGTTGATGCGAATACACAAGCCCGAGGACTGGGACACCCTCTGGGCTTAAGGTGGAGGTAAGCCCGGCCTCCCCTCTTTATTAAAAAAAAACTCTAAGTCCCAACGGCAAATGCCAGAGCTTTAAGCCGAAACTCAAGAGAGTTCGATCGGTATAACTGACTTGACTATCTGCCCTTAGCCCCCGATGGTTCATTCTATATATGCCCGGAGAAGTGGCTGGTTTCCGGGGCCAAAAAAGCCAAATGGTCTCCTATATTCATGCGACGGGTGCCTAAAGGTAAGTTTACCGCCCCCAGTGAACTGCCTAAGGTCCATAGGCCTCCGACCACTGCTCCCTTAGCGGGGCGGTGGAACGGGCCGCCCGCCGACAAAGTTAACTGTTAAACCCATTTAATTTCAATGACCTTTAGTTCCAACTCCCTCCCTGGGGGGGATTGGTTCTATATATGCCCGGAGAAGTGGCTGGTTTCCGGGGCCAAAAAAGCCAAATGGTCTCCTATATTCATGCGACGGGTGCCTAAAGGTAAGTTTACCCACCCCGGTGAACTGCCTAAGGTCCATAGGCCTCCGACCACTGCTCCCTTAGCGGGGCGGTGGAACGGGCCGCCCGCCGACTAAGTTAACCCATAACCACTGATCGTTTAAGTCTTAAGGCCGGTCGGACCTCGTAAAAAGTCTCCCTCTGGGAGGATCACCCAATCTCCACCCCCCCTCCATCTCCAAACCGAAGCAAGTACCACACGGGAACACTCTGTTTGGGGATTCAGAAATAAATGTATTTATTTCGCAGTAAAACATATCAAAGCCACGGGGGTGCAGAAACACGGAGTGAATCCCGGCTGGGTTGCGCTTTGAAGAGGGTCCGGTTCAGGCCGTTTCGAGGGCGGAAAGACGGTTCTCACGAGCCCGCATCACATCGGCCGCAGAGAGGCCGGCTCGGTAGAAGGCCCGGGCAGTGATGTTGGAGTGGCACATGCTTGTCGTCACTCGATCTCTATCTTCGGCCGGCAGAGTCGAAACCTGAAACAGAGGTGCGAGGTGTCAGAAGTAGGAAGGCCGGGGTTAAGAGCCCACATAAGTCGGATTAAGTTCAACACTCACTTGGTTCGAAACAGCCGTGCGGATCAGGTTGAAGGCCACCGCGCCTCCGAGGCCCGCATCCGTCCACGCGATCCGAAGCAGTGAGTTTGGCTTGCGCAGCTGGTTCCCCCTGTCCAAGAACACGAACCCGTCCCGGGCCCCGTGTAAGTCGCTGAGTGCGGTCAACCAGGCCAGCTCTGTGGCAGACAACCCGATCGGAGCGTCCCCGAACGAGGCGTTGGTCTTGTGTTCACGAACATAAACCACGAAGCCGGTGCCATCCGTGGTGCTGGCTTGCCTCAACTCTCCAACCGTCAGGTTGAGAAACACAACCGACCGGTGACCGGTTAAGACAGACAAAAGGCCGAGCAGGTACCCCTGGAGCATCCGTAGCGTCGACCGGCGGGCGGTGTCCCCCGTCCGGGCCGCGTCTATGAGCTCTGGGATTCGGGTCTTAGCGTGGCTTAGGAAGACCCTGAAATCCGAAGGTTGCGGCAAGCGACTCAGCTTCGCTCTCTTCACGCGCTGGCGATGGCCCAGAATCGTGCGTGCGATGTCCCGATGAGCCTTGGCGAAGGTCAGCTTCAGCCTCTGGAGCTCTTCGGGGCTGACCCCGGCGGTCTCTGGGTCGAAGGCAGCGACGTGGGAGACGAACGCCTTGGCGCTGTGCAGGTAACACTTAACGGTTGTCGAAGCGTAACCCAGTTTCTGAAGGCTCTGTACCCAAGTGGGAACGTTCGTGTGATGGACGAAAGACAGGTCTGTGAATTGGCAGCCGGGCGGGGCGCAGTGAAGCAGGAACCGAATAACGTGGCCCCGTCGCTGGCGAGAGTTCTCGATGTCCTTCGGTGACGCGTCGACCCGCAGGTAGAACTTCTGAAAGTCGTCTACCGAACGGCTGACGTAGGTGTCCCGAAACCGATGCGGGATCACGAGCTGCCTCCCCCGGGAGGTTCGCCGTGCCCGCTCGGTCTCTGAATCCGTGTCCGAGGTGGATTCGGCAGGGGAAGACTCGCTCGGTTGGTAGTCGCTGTCGACCGGCTCCGGCGTGGCTTGGCCCGTAGTGGCTTGGCCCGGGGAGGCTTGGTCCGGCGAGGCTGGGTCCGGCGAAGCTGGGTCCGGCGTGTTGGGTCCCGGCGTGCTTGGGCCCGGCGTGCTTGGGCCCGGCATGGCTGGGTCCGGCATGCTGGGGCCCGGCGTGCTGGGGCCCGGCGAGGCTGGATTCGGGGAACAGGATACCGAGGGCGGTGGAGGGTTCCGCGGCTTAGACTGTTGATAGCGACGCAGAAGGTGGATGGTGCGAAGGCGTCGAGCGGCAGAGAGAGCGATCCGAAGGGCGAGGCCTTTGAGGGAATGCGCCGAGCCCAGGTGATCCGCCGGCGAAGAGAGAGACGGCAGGCCGCAGAGAGGGCAGTCGAGCTGGGACGAATTCTCCCCACTTTGGTCCAGTCCCCGGAGAAAGTCAATGTCGGCAGATCCAAGGCGGTGGAAGGTGGTATAATGGGAAGTCAGATCCGTAATGGCTTGCTCGCAGAGCGGGCAAGCATCAGGCGTGGTTGGCTCCGGCGTGCTTGGGTCCGGTGAGCTTGGGTACAGCATGGTTGGGTCCGGCGTGCTTGGGTCCGGCGTGCTTGGGTCCGGCGTGTTCGGGTCCGGCGTGTTCGGGTCCGGCGTGTTCGGTCCCGGCGTGCTCGGTCCCGGCGTGCTCGGTCCCGGCGTGTTCGGTCCCGGCGCGCTCGGTCCCGGCGTGCTTGGTCCCGGCGGCGAGGCTGGATTCGGGGAACGGGATCCCGAGGGCGGTGGAGGGTTCCGCGGCTTAGACTGTTGATAGCGACGCAGAAGGTGGAGGGTGCGAAGGCGTCGAGCGGCAGAGAGAGCGATCCGAAGGGCGAGGCCTTTGAGGGAATGCGCCGAGCCCAGGTGATCTGCCGGCGAAGAGAGAGACGGCAGGCCGCAGAGAGGGCAGTCGAGCTGTGATGAATTCTCCCCGCTTCGGTCCAGTTCTCGGAGGAAGGCTGCGTCGTCCGGTCCGAGTCTGTGGAAGATGGTAAAGTGGAAAGTCAGATCCGTAGCAATGGCTTGTTCGCAAAGCGGGCAGCTATCCATGGTGAGAGACTGACGGCTCCGAGTGAAGGCGACCCCTTATATAGCCCCCGGTTCGTGCATAATTAGGGGTTATGGGCGTTGATTGCTCCCGTTCGCGTTCGACGTTCGCCCATCTTGGGTGTATGAACCAGTGAGAACCAAGACCGATAGCGTATTACTGCCAAAATTAGTCCCGGTTTCCGAGCCAGGTGCCGGGCAGAGCGATGGGGAGTGGTCCCCAAGGTCCGTGGGGCCTACCACTGTCATAAATCCGAGTGGCTTCCACTCGGTCCGCCTCGACCGGGTACCTTTAAGGTCAAGTCCCAACCCCGGATCTCGTATCACGGTGGTATTGGGACTGCCTGTGGGTCTATAGGCCACCGACCATCTGCCCACTTGTGGGGCGGGTGGAACGGGCCGCCCCGTCGATTGTTATAAGCCCGTTGTGTCCACCCCGATGATTCGTTCGATGTATGCCTGGGAAGGTAAAACATTCCTGGGCATGGGGGGTCGAGCGTATGAGGGGTTTCCCCCGTCCCGAAAGAGAGAGTTTTCCGACCGATGATTCGTTCGATATGCCTGCCCGGGGAGGGTCAACTTCCCTGGGCACCGGGGGGTCGAACGTATGAGGATTGTCCCCCTTTTTAAACCCATAAATTTGCCCGTGCGCGAGTCGACGGGGCCGCGTAACCCCCCGAGGCGTTGGCCGGCGGTCATCCGCCGGTCCGTGGGATCTCCCGACCTTTCCCCTCCTTTGAGCGGGACGTGGGAGCGCACCACCGGGCCCCCGGCTGGAAACGGCCGGAGGCAAAGAGCGCATTAGAGGTGACACGGATCGGTCTTCCACAGACCGCGGCTGGAAGTTCGCAGGGTCGGCCTACGGGATCCGACCCTTCGTCTTCTTAAACGCAGACTTCCGTAGGCTCCGGGGGGCGAAACCGTAAACCTTTGCCGACCTCCTCGCACTGCGAGGGGGCCAGGATTTGCGGCTTGTCCGCGTATCGGTCCTACCAAGGACCGCGGCTGGAAGTTCGGTGGTGAGCCCTCGACCTTACGAGATTGAGGGCAAAACCCTTCGTCTTCTGAACATCAGACGGCTCCGGTGGTGGCGTACCGTAAAAACCTATGCCGACTTCCTCGCGCTTTGAGGGGGCCAGGATTCTCTTCCATTCTCTTCCCTTAACGGCTGTCCTTCACGGCCGTTCGAGCTCGGTATACGCGGAGCACCAGGGGCAGGCTTCTAAGCCTAAATACAGTGCTTAGAGCGATCCTCCCCACCTTGTGCTCCCAGCCTCCATGGCTCGTGGATGCCCGTAAGAGGCATGTCCGCTTGTCCAGAACGGTTCCGAGGGGGACTTAGTCGGCCGGTCGATCCAACAGTAGGTCCGTTCAACGTCCGCGTCGGTGGTGCCTTAGGGTCGGGATCCGTTTGAGGGAAGGACCCGGCCCCTAGCCTGCACCGTCCGGGCGAGAATCATACGTTTTCCAAGTTGCCAAGTCGATTGCAGACCCCCACAGCGGGGTCGCGTTCGATCCTCTTCGCTGGTGTCCCCTGAGATCACTCTCACGGGCTCCATGCGCCCCCTCTCTTTCCCCGTCCGGGGTTTGAGATCCAAGGGGGGTCGGTCTGGTTGATCCTGCCAGTATTATATGCTTGTCTCAAAGATTAAGCCATGCAAGTCTAAGTACACACGGGTTTTGGTACAGTGAAACTGCGAATGGCTCATTAAATCAGTTATGGTTCCTTTGATCGCTCCACACGTTACTTGGTATAACTGTGGTAATTCCAGAGCTAATACATGCAAACGAAGCGTTGGAAGGGTTCTGGGGGTCGGCGTGAAATGCTCTCCCGGCCCCTGTCCCCCGGATACGTGCATTTATCAGAACCGAAAAACCCTCCCGGCTCCGGTCGGGTCGCTTTGGTGACTCTAGATAACCTCTGGCCGATCGTTAAGCCCTCCGGGGCGGCGACGTATCATTCGAGTGTCTGCCCTATCAACTTTCGACGGTAGGCTACGTGCCTACCGTGGTGACCACGGGTAACGGGGAATCTGGGTTCGATTCCGGAGAGGGAGCCTGAGAAACGGCTACCACTTCCAAGGAAGGCAGCAGGCGCGCAAATTACCCATTCCCGACACGGGGAGGTAGTGACGAAAAATATCGATGCGGGTCCTATGAACCTGTGGAGCGTAATCGAAATGAACTCAATCTATGTCCGTGAGTGATGACCCATTGGAGGGCAAGTCTGGTGCCAGCAGCCGCGGTAATTCCAGCTCCAATAGCGTATGCTAAAGTTGCTGCAGTTAAAAAGCTCGTAGTTGGATGTGGGGACAGGTCTCGGATCCCCTGTACTGTCCGGGATGGCGTGGGGAGCTCCTTCGGGGGTGACCCCCTGTCTCTGGGTGGATGTTGGGACCTGGTCCCTACCCGCCGGTGTCCTCTGCTCGCCGGCCGCGGAGAAGCCCTTAGCTGGGTACTTCACTGCGGTGCACGGTGGGTTGGAGGGTCCGGAGCGTTTACTTTGAATAAAGCAGAGTGCTCAAAGCAGGCCGACACGTGCCATGTCTGACTGAGCTAGGAATAATGGAATAGGGCCCTTCCGCGGGGCTTCGGGGTCTCTCCTTCGGGACGGCTGGTCGTTCCGGAGTGGGGCTCCGGGGCTTCCACGGTCCTGTTTCGTGGGTTTTAAGGACCGAGGGCAATGATTAAGAGGGACGGCCGGGGGCATCCGTACCACACCGATAGAGGTGAAATTCGTTGACCGGTGTGGGACGAACGAAAGCGAAAGCATTTGCCAAGAATGTTTTCATTAATCAAGAACGAAAGTCGGGGGAGCGAAGACGATCAGATACCGTCGTAGTTCCGACCGTAAACTATGCCGACCCGCGATCCGGCGGCGTGAGGCTAGCGACCATGACCCGCCGGGCAGCGTGAGGGAAACCACGAGTCTTTGGGCTCTGGGGGGAGTACGGTTGCAAAGCTGAAACTTAAAGGAATTGACGGAAGGGCACCACCAGGAGTGGAGCTTGCGGCTTAATTTGACTCAACACGGGGAATCTCACCCGGCCCGGACACGGTAAGGATTGACAGATTGATGGCTCTTTCTTGATTCTGTGGGTGGTGGTGCATGGCCGTTGGGAGTTCGTGGAGCGATTCGTCTGGTTAACTCCGATAACGGACGAGACCCTGTGCCTTAAAAAGTTACACGGCCCTCCCTTGGGTCCCTGTGGGGGCTTGCGGCCCGAGGGGTTCGTCGGTCGGTGGCCGAACTTCTTAGAGCGATCCGGGGCAAGGCAAAGCCGTATGAGATTCGGGGCCATAACAGGTCTGTGATGCCCTTAGACGCCCGGGGCCGCACGTGAGTTACACTGGCTGGTTCAGCATGTGCATCCATCCTATGCCGAAAGGCCTGGGCAATCCTATGAACGCCTTCCCCGCTGGGGATAGGGGATTGTAACTTTTCCCCTTGAACGAGGAATTCCAAGTAGTCGCGGGTCACCAGCCCGCGTCGATTAAGTCCCTGCCCTTTGTACACACCGCCCGTCGCTACTACCGATTGGATGGCCTGGTGAGGTCCTCGGACCGTCTCCGAGGTGCCCCTTTACCGGGGGGTTGCCTCGTTGAGGTGGGAAGTCGATCGAACCTGGGCATCTAGAGGTAGTACCGGTACATGGTTCGCGGACAAAACCCCATTCAAATAAATTGCCGGCGGTCGCATAATTGGTGCGTGGGATCGTATTACGATATGGGATCCCACCGGCCACTTAGGTAAATGGCCGCCGGGATGTTGGGTACTAACCACATCTGACTTACTTACTGCGGGCAATAGCTTGTTCGTGGGACTCACTAGGGGCATAGTCGCTCCATCCGTGAACTCGCGGCGTCGAGGCACCCTCGTCCGCAGCGCTCAATTTGTCCCAAGTGCTCTTGAAAACGGATGGAGGCGTCACCATCCCACTGTACATTTAGTCAACAGTCTCATATACATTGCTCGTGGGATGAGCCCGTCTAGTGACCCTCTGAGTGCCCTTCTGAGACCTCTGGTTTGTCCAGGTGGCCAAAAGAACATGTTTGTGTAGTGACATTTGTTTAGATGAGGTCATGGAATGACCACAAAGCTGGCCAATGGCCAAAACTGCATTTAACATCCCTTCCAATGTATTTGAATTGAAGCATATACATTGGAGATGGACAAGGGTCACCAAGTTGCTGACCATTTTTTGTATCCCACTTCCAATGTATTTGAATTGAAGCATATACATTGGAGATGGACAAGGGTCACCAAGTTGCTGACCATTTTTTGTATCCCACTTCCAATGTATTTGAATTGAAGCATATACATTGGAGATGGACAAGGGTCACCAAGTTGCTGACCATTTTTTGTATCCCACTTCCAATGTATTTGAATTGAAGCATATACATTGGAGATGGACAAGGGTCACCAAGTTGCTGACCATTTTTTGTATCCCACTTCCAATCTATTTGAATTAAGGTCGATACATTGGAAGTGGGACGTCGGCCACGGAATTGACCTATCCCACTTCCAATTTATTTCAATTGAGGTCGATACATTGGAAGTGGGACGTCGGCCACGGAATTGACCTATCCCACTTCCAATTTATTTCAATTGAGGTCGATACATTGGAAGTGGGACGTCGGCCACGGAACTGACCGATCCCACTTCCAATTTATTTCAATTGAGGTCGATACATTGGAAGTGGGACGTCGGCCACGGAACTGACCGATCCCACTTCCAATCTATTTCAATTGAGGTCGATACATTGGAAGTGGGACGTCGGCCACGGAACTGACCTATCCCACTTCCAATTTATTTCAATTGAGGTCGATACATTGGAAGTGGGACGTCGGCCACGCAATTTCACATGCTGTCTTGTGGGGTGTACATGATAAACATATTTTAATTAGGGGTCGTTCGGACCTTTCTAAGGGGTGTCCAAAACCCATGTATGAAATTATAATGGGAATAAATTGGAAGTGGGACGTCCAGAATCTGGGCTTGGGGGGGGCCGCAGACTTCGGCGCTTCGACTGGTTAATCATCTGGGACCCTCAAACAACATATCGAAGGGCCGGGTCACTGCGACCTTGTTTAGTATGTAAAAAAAAATAAAATAGATCCAGAAAATTGCCTTTGAACTGGTCAGTTAGGCCTCAGTTTCCATTCAAGTGAATGCACAGAAAAACGGAACGTTTTTATGGATTTTTCATAGAAAACAACACCCTAGGCTTACGAAATTTTACACACTGTCTCGTGGAGTATACATGATAAACATATTTAAATTAGGGGTCGTTCGGACCTTTCTAAGGGGTGTCCAAAACCCATGTATAACCTTTGAATGGGAATAAATTGGGAGTGGGACGTCCAGAATCTGGGCTTGTGGGGGGCTGCCAAACTAGCCGCGTCGAATACTTAAACATCTGGGACCCTCAAACAACATATCGAAGGGCCGGGTCACTGCGACTTTGTTTAGTATGTTAAAAAAAATCAGCAAATTTATTCGAAAAAAATTCCCTC
Source organism: Hoplias malabaricus (assembly GCF_029633855.1). Lineage (NCBI taxonomy): Eukaryota > Metazoa > Chordata > Actinopteri > Characiformes > Erythrinidae > Hoplias > Hoplias malabaricus. The sequence goes on from NW_027101071.1 coordinate 143,017, forward strand.
CAACTGTCAGTTAGGCCTCTGTTTTTTTTCGAATCTTTTCAAAGATTTTTCATAGAAAACAACACCCTAGGCTTACAAAATTTTACACACTGTCTCGTGGAGTATACATGATAAACATATTTAAATTAGGGGTCATTCGGACCTTTCTGAGGGGTGTCCAAAACCCATGTATGACCTTTGAATGGGAATAAATTGGGAGCGGGATGTCCAGAATCTGGGCTTGGGGGAGGGGCGCAGACTTCAACGCTTCGAGTACTTAATCATCCTCTGTCAGCCTCTGTCTCCATTCAAATGTATGCACAGAAAAACGGAACGTTTTTATGGATTTTTCATAGAAAACAACACCCTAGGCTTACGAAATTTTACACACTGTCTCGTGGAGTATACATGATAAACATATTTAAATTAGGGGTCGTTCGGACCTTTCTAAGGGGTGTCCAAAACCCATGTATGAAATTTGAATGGGAATAAATTGGAAGTGGGACGTCCAGAATCTGGGCTTGGGGGGGGCCGCAGACTTCGGCGCTTCGACTGGTTAATCATCTGGGACCCTCAAACAACATATCGAAGGGCCGGGTCACTGCGACCTTGTTTAGTATGTAAAAAAAAATAAAATAGATCCAGAAAATTGCCTTTGAACTGGTCAGTTAGGCCTCAGTTTCCATTCAAGTGAATGCACAGAAAAACGGAACGTTTTTATGGATTTTTCATAGAAAACAACACCCTAGGCTTACGAAATTTTACACACTGTCTCGTGGAGTATACATGATAAACATATTTAAATTAGGGGTCGTTCGGACCTTTCTAAGGGGTGTCCAAAACCCATGTATGAAATTTGAATGGGAATAAATTGGAAGTGGGACGTCCAGAATCTGGGCTTGGGGGGGGGCGCAGACTTCGGCGCTTCGACTGGTTAATCATCTGGGACCCTCAAACAACATATCGAAGGGCCGGGTCACTGCGACCTTGTTTAGTATGTAAAAAAAAATAAAATAGATCCAGAAAATTGCCTTTGAACTGGTCAGTTAGGCCTCAGTTTCCATTCAAGTGAATGCACAGAAAAACGGAACGTTTTTATGGATTTTTCATAGAAAACAACACCCTAGGCTTACGAAATTTAACACACTGTCTCGTGGAGTATACATGATAAACATATTTAAATTAGGGGTCGTTCGGACCTTTCTAAGGGGTGTCCAAAACCCATGTATGAAATTTGAATGGGAATAAATTGGAAGTGGGACGTCCAGAATCTGGGCTTGGGGGGGGCCGCAGACTTCGACGCTTCGACTGGTTAATCATCTGGGACCCTCAAACAACATATCGAAGGGCCGGGTCACTGCGACCTTGTTTAGTATGTAAAAAAAAATAAAATAGATCCAGAAAATTGCCTTTGAACTGGTCAGTTAGGCCTCAGTTTCCATTCAAGTGAATGCACAGAAAAACGGAACGTTTTTATGGATTTTTCATAGAAAACAACACCCTAGGCTTACGAAATTTTACACACTGTCTCGTGGAGTATACATGATAAACATATTTAAATTAGGGGTCATTCGGACCTTTCTGAGGGGTGTCCAAAACCCATGTATGACCTTTAAATGGGAATAAATTGGGAGCGGGATGTCCAGAATCTGGGCTTGGGGGAGGGGTGCAGACTTCGAGGCTTTGAGTACTTAATCATCCTCTGTCAGCCTCTGTCTCCATTCAAATGTATGCACAGAAAAAAAGGAACGTTTTTATGGATTTTTCATAGAAAACAACACCCTAGGCTTACGAAATTTTACACACTGTCTCGTGCAGTATACATGATAAACATATTTAAATTAGAGGTCATTCGGACCTTTCTGAGGGGTGTCCAAAACACATGTATGACCTTTGAATGGGAATAAATTGGGAGCGGGATGTCCAGAATCTGGGCTTGGGGGGGGCCGCGGACTTCGGCGCTTCGACTAGTTAATCATCTGGGACCCTCAAACAACATATCGAAGGGCCGGGTCACTGCGACGTTTCCAAGTATAGGAAAAAAAATAAAACAGATCCAGAAAATTGCCTTTGAACTGGTCAGTTAGGCCTCAGTTTCCATTCAAGTGAATGCACAGAAAAACGGAACATTTTTATGGATTTTTCATAGAAAACAACACCCTAGGCTTACGAAATTTTACACACTGTCTCGTGCAGTATACATGATAAACATATTTAAATTAGGGGTCATTCGGACCTTTCTAAGGGGTGTCCAAAACCCATGTATAACGTTTGAATGGGAATAAATTGGGAGCGGGATGTCCAGAATCTGGGCTTGGGGGGGGGCGCGGACTTCGGCGCTTCGACTAGTTAATCATCTGGGACCCTCAAACAACATATCGAAGGGCCGGGTCACTGCGACCTTTCCATGTATACGAAAAAAAATAAAATAGATCCAGAAAATTGCCTTTGAACTGGTCAGTTAGGCCTGTGTTTCCATTCAAGTGAATGCACAGAAAAACGGAACGTTTTTATGGATTTTTCATAGAAAACAACACCCTAGGCTTACGAAATTTTACACACTGTCTCGTGGAGTATACATGATAAACATATTTAAATTAGGGGTCATTCGGACCTTTCTAAGGGGTGTCCAAAACCCATGTATAACCTTTGAATGGGAATAAATTGGGAGTGGGACGTCCAGAATCTGGGCTTGGGGGGGGCTGCCAAACTAGCCGCGTCGAATACTTAAACATCTGGGACCCTCAAACAACATATCGAAGGGCCGGGTCACTGCGACTTTGTTTAGTATGTTAAAAAAAATCAGCAAATTTATTCGAAAAAAATTCCCTCCAACTGTCAGTTAGGCCTCTGTTTTTTTTCGAATCTTTTCAAAGATTTTTCATAGAAAACAACACCCTAGGCTTACAAAATTTTACACACTGTCTCGTGGAGTATACATGATAAACATATTTAAATTAGGGGTCATTCGGACCTTTCTGAGGGGTGTCCAAAACCCATGTATGACCTTTAAATGGGAATAAATTGGGAGCGGGATGTCCAGAATCTGGGCTTGGGGGAGGGGTGCAGACTTCGAGGCTTTGAGTACTTAATCATCCTCTGTCAGCCTCTGTCTCCATTCAAATGTATGCACAGAAAAAAAGGAACGTTTTTATGGATTTTTCATAGAAAACAACACCCTAGGCTTACGAAATTTTACACACTGTCTCGTGCAGTATACATGATAAACATATTTAAATTAGAGGTCATTCGGACCTTTCTGAGGGGTGTCCAAAACACATGTATGACCTTTGAATGGGAATAAATTGGGAGCGGGATGTCCAGAATCTGGGCTTGGGGGGGGCCGCGGACTTCGGCGCTTCGACTAGTTAATCATCTGGGACCCTCAAACAACATATCGAAGGGCCGGGTCACTGCGACGTTTCCAAGTATAGGAAAAAAAATAAAACAGATCCAGAAAATTGCCTTTGAACTGGTCAGTTAGGCCTCAGTTTCCATTCAAGTGAATGCACAGAAAAACGGAACATTTTTATGGATTTTTCATAGAAAACAACACCCTAGGCTTACGAAATTTTACACACTGTCTCGTGCAGTATACATGATAAACATATTTAAATTAGGGGTCATTCGGACCTTTCTAAGGGGTGTCCAAAACCCATGTATAACGTTTGAATGGGAATAAATTGGGAGCGGGATGTCCAGAATCTGGGCTTGGGGGGGGGCGCGGACTTCGGCGCTTCGACTAGTTAATCATCTGGGACCCTCAAACAACATATCGAAGGGCCGGGTCACTGCGACCTTTCCATGTATACGAAAAAAAATAAAATAGATCCAGAAAATTGCCTTTGAACTGGTCAGTTAGGCCTGTGTTTCCATTCAAGTGAATGCACAGAAAAACGGAACGTTTTTATGTATTTTTCATAGAAAACAACACCCTAGGCTTACAAAATTTTACACACTGTCTCGTGGAGTATACATGATAAACATATTTAAATTAGGGGTCATTTGGACCTTTCTGAGGGGTGTCCAAAACCCATGTATAACGTTTGAATGGGAATAAATTGGGAGCGGGATGTCCAGAATCTGGGCTTGGGGGGGGGCGCGGACTTCGGCGCTTCGACTAGTTAATCATCTGGGACCCTCAAACAACATATCGAAGGGCCGGGTCACTGCGACCTTTCCATGTATACGAAAAAAAATAAAATAGATCCAGAAAATTGCCTTTGAACTGGTCAGTTAGGCCTGTGTTTCCATTCAAGTGAATGCACAGAAAAACGGAACGTTTTTATGGATTTTTCATAGAAAACAACACCCTAGGCTTACAAAATTTTACACACTGTCTCGTGGAGTATACATGATAAACATATTTAAATTAGGGGTCATTTGGACCTTTCTGAGGGGTGTCCAAAACCCATGTATAACGTTTGAATGGGAATAAATTGGGAGTGGGACGTCCAGAATCTAGGCTTGGGGGGGGCCGCAGACTTCAACGCTTCGATTTCTTAATCATCTGGGACCCTCAAACAACATATCGAAGGGCCGGGTCACTGCGACCTTTCCAAGTGTAGAAAAAAAGATTAATTAGTTCCAGAAAGGTGCCCTTCAACTCGTCAGTTAGGCCTCTGTCTCCATTCAAATGTATGCACAGAAAAAAAGGAACGTTTTTATGCATTTTTCATAGAAAACAATACCCTAGGCTTACGGAATTTTACACACTGTCTCGTGCAGTATACATGATAAACATATTTAAATTTGGGGTCATTCGGACCTTTCTAAGAGGTGTCCAAAACCCATGTATGACCTTTGAATGGGAATAAACTGGGAGTGGGACGTCCAGAATCTGGGCTTGGGGGGGGCTGCCGAACTAGCCGCATCGAATACTTAATCATTTGGGACCCTCAAACAACATATCTAAAGGCCGGGTCACTGCGACCTTGTTTAGTATGTAAAAAAAAATCAGCAAATTTATTCGAAAAAAATTCCCTCCAACTGTCAGTTAGGCCTCTGTTTTTTTTTGAATCTTTTCAAATATTTTTCATAGAAAACAACACCCTAGGCTTACGAAATTTTACACACTGTCTCGTGGAGTATACATGATAAACATATTTAAATTAGAGGTCATTCGGACCTTTCTGAGGGGTGTCCAAAACACATGTATGACCTTTGAATGGGAATAAATTGGGAGCGGGATGTCCAGAATCTGGGCTTGGGGGGGGCCGCGGACTTCGGCGCTTCGACTAGTTAATCATCTGGGACCCTCAAACAACATATCGAAGGGCCGGGTCACTGCGACCTTTCCAAGTATAGGAAAAAAAATAAAATAGTTCCAGAAAATTGCCTTTGAACTGGTCAGTTAGGCCTCAGTTTCCATTCAAGTGAATGCACAGAAAAACAGAACGTTTTTATGGATTTTTCATAGAAAACAACACCCTAGGTTTACGGAATTTTACACACTGTCTCGAGGGGTGTACATGATAAACATATTTAAATTAGAGGTCATTCGGACCTTTCTAAGGGGTGTCCAAAACCCATGTATGACCTTTGAATGGGAATAAATTGGGAGTGGGACGTCCAGAATCTAGGCTTGGGGGGGGGCGCAGACTTCGACGCTTCGACTTCTTAATCATGCGGGACCCTCAAACAACATATCGAAGGGCCGGGTCACTGCGACCTTTCCAAGTGTAGAAAAAAAAATTTATTTGTTCCAGAAAGGTGCCCTTTAACTCGTCAGTTAGGCCTCTGTCTCCATTCAAATGTATGCACAGGAAAAGGGGAACGTTTCTATGGATTTTTCATAGAAAACAACACTCTAGGCTTACGCAATTTTACACGCTGTCTCGTGCAGTATACATGATAAACATATTTAAATTTGGGGTCATTCGGACCTTTCTAAGGGGTGTCCAAAACCCATGTATGACCTTTGAATTGGAATAAATTGGGAGTGGGACGTCCAGAATCTGGGCTTGGGGGGGGCTGCCGAACTAGCCGCGTCGAATACTTAATCATCTGGGACCCTCAAACAACATATCGAAGGGCCGGGTCACTGCGACCTTGTTTAGTATGTAAAAAAAAAATCAGCAAATTTATTCGAAAGAAATTCCCTCCAACTGTCAGTTAGGCCTCTGTTTTTATTCAAATATTTTCAAGGATTTTACTAGTTTTTTAATGGGATCCCACTTCTAATGTATTTCAGCTATGTCATATAAATGGCTTGTGGGATCCCACGAAACATGTATTTGACTTGGCTGAAATAGATTGGAAGTGGGATCCCACTTCCAATTTATTTGACTTGACTGGAATAGATTGGAAGTGGGATCCCACTAGCAGTTTATTTAAGCTATGTCATTTAAATTGCTTGTGGGATCCCACTTCCAATCTATTTCAGCCAAGTCAAATACATGTTTCGTGGGATCCCACATCCAATCTATTTCAGCCAAGTCAAATACATGTTTCGTGGGATCCCACATCCAATCTATTTCAGCCAAGTCAAATAAATTGAAAGTGGGATCCCACATCCAATCTATTTCAGCCAAGTCAAATAAATTGGATGTGGGATCCCACTTCCAATCTATTTCAGCCAAGTCAAATACATGTTTCGTGGGATCCCACTTCCAATCTATTTCAGCCAAGTCAAATACATCTTTTGTGGGATCCCCCTAGCACTTTATTTAAGCTATGTCATATACATTGCTGGTGGGATTTCCTCAAAAAAGCCTAAGTTATTTTGGGGAAAAGCATTATTTTATGCCACAGTATATATTTTTCTACACAAATCAACTCATTCTGAGTGCATGCCTGTATTAACAGTTGTAAAATTCCTCTGTCCAAATCCCATGTATAAACTTGACTTGAATAAATTGGAAGTGGGACAGTCAGATCTCAGCTTTGATAAGAAATATGAAAAAACAAATAACACCATTATCTACGTATCAGCCTCCTTAATTCAGGGTGTGAGTTTGAAGAAGATTGCATGAAGTCAAAAATTTGCCCTAAAAATCTCAAAGGGGTACCCCTTTGACTTTTTTTGGGTCAAATTTTTGACATATTCCAATCTTCTCCAAAATCACACCGTGATGTCAGCAGACCCAGACTTAAAGAGGAGTGGCATTAATATCATAATATGATGTCAGAGAGCTGAGATCTCACTGTCCCACTTCCAATCTATATCAGCCAAGTCAAATAGATTGGAAGTGGGATCCCACTACCAGCTTATTTAAGCTATGTCATATAAATTGGGAGTGGGATCCCACTTCCAATCTATTTCAGCCAAATCAAATAAATTGGGAGTGGGATCCCACTTCCAATCTATTTCAGTCAAGTCAAATAAATTGGAAGTGGGATCCCACGAAACATGTATTTGACTTGGCTGAATTAGATTGGAAGTGGGATCCCACTTCCAATTTATTTGACTTGACTGAAATAGATTGGAAGTGGGATCCCACTAGCAGTTTATTTAAGCTATGTCATATAAATTGGGATTGGGATCCCACTTCCAATCTATTTCAGCCAAGTCAAATACATGTTTCGTGGGATCCCACTTCCAATCTATTTCTGTTAAGTCAAATAAATTGGAAGTGGGATCCCAATTCCAATCTATATCAGCGAAGTCAAATAGATTGGAAGTGCGATCCCACTTACATGTATTTGACATGACTGGAATAGACTGGAATTTGACCAGCATCCCACTTACAATCTATTTGACAGGACTTGAATAAATTGGAATTGGACAAGCATCCAACTTACAATCTATTTGACATTACTGGAATAGACTGGAATTTCCCACTTACAATCTATTTGCCATGACTAGATTTGGACCAGCATCCCATTTACAATCTATTTGACAGGACTGGAATAAATTGGAATTGGACCAGCATCCAACTTACAATCTATTTGACATTACTGGAATAGACTGGAATTTCCCACTTACAATCTATTTGCCATGACTAGAATTGGACCAGCATCCCACTTACAATCTATTTGACATTACTGGAATAGACTGGAATTTCCTACTTACAATCTATTTGCCATGACTAGAAATGGACCAGCATCCCACTTACAATCTATTTCAAATGTGACTGGAATACATTGGAATTGAACCAGCATCCCACCTCCAATCTATTTCAAATGTGACTGGAATACATTGGAATTGGACCGGCATCCCACCTCCAATCTATTTCAAATATGACTGAAATACATTGGAATTGGACCAGCATCCCACCTCCAATCTATTTCAAATATGACTGGAATACATTGGAATCGGACCAGCATCCCACCTCCAATCTATTTCAAATGTGACTGGAATACATTGGAATCGGACCAGCATCCCACCTCCAATCTATTTCAAATGTGACTGGAATACATTGGAATCGGACCAGCATCCCACCTCCAATCTATTTCAAATGTGACTGGAATACATTGGAATTGGACCAGCATCCCACCTCCAATCTATTTCAAATGTGACTGGAATACATTGGAATTGGACCGGCATCCCACCTCCAATCTATTTCAAATATGACTGAAATACATTGGAATTGGACCAGCATCCCACCTCCAATCTATTTCAAATATGACTGGAATACATTGGAATCGGACCAGCATCCCACCTCCAATCTATTTCAAATGTGACTGGAATACATTGGAATCGGACCAGCATCCCACCTCCAATCTATTTCAAATGTGACTGGAATACATTGGAATCGGACCAGCATCCCACCTCCAATCTATTTCAAATGTGACTGGAATACATTGGAATCGGACCAGCATCCCACCTCCAATCTATTTCAAATATGACTGGAATACATTGGAATCGGACCAGCATCCCACCTCCAATCTATTTCAAATATGACTGGAATACATTGGAATTGGACCAGCATCCCACCTCCAATCTATTTAGGTAGGCATCCCACTTCCAATTTATTTGAATGGCATCAAAATAAATTGGATCTGGGACCTCCGTCCGCCACCTGGTGCTGGAGGGCCGAACTGCGGCAAAACGGCCAGAACTTTGACGATTTTTAGCTCGGAAACGGTCCGCGGCAGAGCTCCGCCGATCGTCACGGCGGCTCGTGGGGACCCCCCGAGGGCGCCTGACCCGCCCCCTGGTTCGAGAAAAATTCGTGCGCCTCGGCGCGCAGCGTCCGCCAAACGCCATCTAATAAGCTGCTCGTGGGACGTTGGGGTACTAACTAGAGGGAGTAAAAGTCGTAACAAGGTTTCCGTAGGGGAACCTGCGGAAGGATCATTAACGGTGACCTGGCCACGGCCGGTTGTCGAGTCGGACTCGAGAGGCCAAACCTCCCCCGGCGGGTACCTTCAAGGTATGGACCGCAGAAGCCTCGTACCTTTCGTCGTCGGCCGACGTGAGTCTCTCCCCCTCCGGGTGGGTGGACGTAGCGAGCCGGCTTCGGAACTCGGGGTTATGCGAGGACCGCCTTAGGTGCATAGGTACCCCGGTCCGCCCCCCTCGTTCGCGGGGGGGAGAGTGGCGCCGGAGCCGCCCGCCGGGTCGTTAAACCAACCATTGATCGTTGAAGGCTTGATTGTGCGTGCGCGAGTCAAAGGGGCTTACTCACCCCCAGGGCGTTGGCCGGTGCTCGCCGGCCTCGGTGGGATCTCCCTGAACCCATCCCCCCGGCACAGGGGGTGGTGGTGGACGGGAGCGTACCGCCGGGCGAAACTCTTTCCCCTCACGGGGTTGGAGCGGAGCTTAAGAGCGCATGCAAATACCCCGATGTTGGCTTCGCAGAGACGGACCGTATAATAGTCTAAGGCCGGTGCGCGAGTTGAAGGGGCCTCACGAACCCCGGATGCGTTTAAACACCCGAAGGAGACGGCCGGTGCCCGCCGGTCCTGACTAGGTGGGATCTACCCAGCGCCTTCCCCTAAGCGGGGGACTTGGGAGCGTACCACCGGGCCTCGCTCATACCCTCCGGGGTGGAGAGCTTGGCTTTGAGCGCACGCCTGAATGCCTTAGACCGGGACCCGTAACGCAGCGAACCAAACCCTGGGCCTCGCCGGGAACGGTGGGGCCTAGACCCGGTCTCCTAAACCACGTAAGTCTCGGGCACCTACTCGGGCGATCGTCCCCCGGGCCGTAACTCCTCGGTCCGGTGGTGACGCCCAGGTTCAATGACCTTCCCCCCTCCACGGGGGGGAAGGCACCCGGCTTGAAATATTGTCAAACGTTGTCTCGTGTTCGAATGGCTTCCTTCGCCCGGCCTGTAACGGGCCGGGCACAAACCTCATACAACTCTTAGCGGTGGATCACTTGGCTCGTGCATCGATGAAGAACGCGGTAACCTGCGTTAAATAATGTGAATTGCAGAACACAGATCATCGATATTTCGAACGCACATGGCGGCCGCGGGGGTCCATCCCGCGGCCACGCCTGTCTGAGGGTCGGTTTACCCATCGATCGGTCTTCCTAGACCGCGGCTGGGAGTTCGCAGGGCCTCCACCTCGGACGGCCCTTCGTCTCCCTAAACCCAGACTCGGGCCTTAAACCCGACGTGTGGCGAGAGCTCCGGACGTAGGGAGAGCCATTAGGTCCGGGTCCAATCCGTCATAGTCTCTCCCCGCTGGGCTCTCCGCCGCCGTCGGAGAGTGGGTACCGTAATACGGCGAGCGGCCGGGGGGTTCGCGCCCCCCGCGCCCCGCAAAACAGTCTCGTAGTGCGACCTCAGATCAGACGAGACAACCCGCTGAACTTAAGCATATCAGTAAGCGGAGGAAAAGAAACTAACAAGGATTCCCCTAGTAGCGGCGAGCGAAGAGGGAAGAGCCCAGCGCTGAATCCCACTTTCCCCTGACCGGGGTGGGCCGGGAAATGTAGCGTACGGAAGTCCGTTTGGTCTCGGTGCGGACGCGGGACCAAGTTTTGCAAGGAAGTGTCTTCCGCAGATGGTGAAGGCCCGGTATTGTCCCGCATCCCGCCGGGTAGATCGGGCTTCCCGGAGTCGAGTTGCTTGTGAATG